>NW_027447443.1:0-31279 GCF_038048845.1 Mixophyes fleayi | reverse complement strand
TAATCGAATCATAAATCATGAATCATGAATCGAATCATGAGTCATGAATCATGAATCATGAATTGAATCATGAATCATGAATCATGAATCATAAATTGAATCATGAATCATGAATCATGAATCATGAATTGAATCATGAATTGAATCATGAATCATGAATCATGAATTGAATCATGAATCATGAATCATGAATCATGAAATATAAATTGAATCATGAATCATGAATCATGAATTGAATCATAAATTGAATCATGAATCATAAATCCTGAATTAAATCATGAATCATGAATTGAATCATGAATCATGAATCATGAATCATGAATCATAAATCATGAATCATAAATTGAATCATGAATTGAATCATGAATCATAAATTATGAATCATGAATTGAATCATGAATATTGAATTATGAATCATGAATTGAATCATGAATCATGAATCATGAATCATGAATTGAATCATGAATTGAATCATGAATCATGAATCATGAATCATAAATTGAATCATGAATCAAGAATCATGAATCATGAATCATGAATCATGAATTGAATCATGAATCATGAATCATGAATTAAATCATGAATCATGAATCATGAATCATGAATCATAAATTGAATAATGAATCATGAATCATGAATTGAATCATGAACTGAATCATGAATCATGAATTATGAATTGAATCATGGATCATGAATTGAATCATCAATCATGAATCATGAATCGAATCATGAATCATGAATCATGAATTGAATCATGAATTGAATCATGAATCGATTAATGAATTGAATTATGAATCATGAATTGAATCATGAATCATGAATCATGAATCATGAATTGAATCATGAATCATGAATCATGAATCATGAATTGAATCATGAATCATGATTTATGAATCATGAATTGAATAATGAATTGAATCATGAATCATGAATTATGAATCATGAATTAAATTATGAATCATGAATCATGAATTGAATCATAAATCATGAATCATGAATCATGAATTGAATCATGAATCATGAATTGAATCATGAATTGAATCATGAATCATGAATCATGAATTGAATCATGAATAATGAATCATGAATCATGAATCATAAATTGAATCATGAATCATGAATCATGAATCATGAATCATGAATTGAATCATGAATCATGAATCATGAATTGAATCATGAATTGAATCATGAATCATGAATTGAATCATGAATCATGAATTGAATCATGAATTGAATCATGAATCATGAATCATGAATCATAAATTGAATCATGAATCATGAATCATGAATCATGAATTGAATCATGAATTGAATCATGAATCATGAATCATGAATTGAATCATGAATCATGAATCATGAATCATTAAATATAAATTGAATCATGAATCATGAATTGAATCATAAATTGAATCATGAATCATAAATCCTGAATTAAATCATGAATCATGAATTGAATCATGAATCATGAATCATGAATCATGAATCATGAATCATAAATCATGAATCATAAATTGAATCATGAATTGAATCATGAATCATAAATTATGAATCATGAATTGAATCATGAATATTGAATTATGAATCATGAATTGAATCATGAATCATGAATCATGAATTGAATCATGAATTGAATCATGAATCATGAATCATGAATCATAAATTGAATCATGAATCAAGAATCATGAATCATGAATCATGAATCATGAATTGAATCATGAATCATGAATCATGAATTAAATCATGAATCATGAATCATAAATTGAATAATGAATCATGAATTGAATCATGAATTGAATCATGAATCATGAATTATGAATTGAATCATGGATCATGAATTGAATCATCAATCATGAATCATGAATCGAATCATGAATCATGAATCATGAATTGAATCATGAATTGAATCATGAATCGATTAATGAATTGAATCATGAATCATGAATTGAATCATGAATCATGAATCATGAATCATGAATTGAATCATGAATCATGAATCATGAATCATGAATTGAATCATGAATCATGATTTATGAATCATGAATTGAATAATGAATTGAATCATGAATCATGAATTATGAATCATGAATTGAATTATGAATCATGAATCATGAATTGAATCATAAATCATGAATCATGAATCATGAATTGAATCATGAATCATGAATTGAATCATGAATTGAATCATGAATCATGAATCATGAATTGAATCATGAATAATGAATCATGAATCATGAATCATAAATTGAATCATAAATTATGAATCATGAATTGAATCATAAATCATGAATCATGAATCATGAATTGAATCATGAATCATGAATCATGAATTGAATCATGAATTGAATCATGAATCATGAATCATGAATTGAATCATGAATAATGAATCATGAATCATGAATCATAAATTGAATCATGAATCATGAATCATGAATTGAATCATGAATTGAATCATGAATTGAATCATGAATTATGAATTGAATCATGAATCATGAATTGAATCATGAATCTTGAATCATGAATTGAATCATGAATCATGAATCTTGAATCAGGAATTATGAATTGAATCATGAATCATGAATTGAATCCTGAATCATGAATCATGAATCATGATTAATGAATTGAATCATGAATCATGAATCATGAATCGAATCATGAATCATGAATTGAATCATGAATTGAATCATGAATCATGAATCATGAATCATGAATCATGAATTGAATCATGAATCATGAATCATGAATCATGAATTGAATAATGAATCATGAATCGAATCATGAATCATGAATCAAGAATCATGAATCGAATCATGAATCATGAATCGAATCATAAATCATGAATCATGAATCGAATCATGAGTCATGAATCATGAATCATGAATTGAATCATGAATCATGAATCATGAATCATAAATTGAATCATGAATCATGAATCATGAATCATGAATTGAATCATGAATTGAATCATGAATCATGAATCATGAATTGAATCATGAATCATGAATCATGAATCATGAAATATAAATTGAATCATGAATCATGAATCATGAATTGAATCATAAATTGAATCATGAATCATAAATCCTGAATTAAATCATGAATCATGAATTGAATCATGAATCATGAATCATGAATCATGAATCATAAATCATGAATCATAAATTGAATCATGAATTGAATCATGAATCATAAATTATGAATCATGAATTGAATCATGAATATTGAATTATGAATCATGAATTGAATCATGAATCATGAATCATGAATCATGAATTGAATCATGAATTGAATCATGAATCATGAATCATGAATCATAAATTGAATCATGAATCAAGAATCATGAATCATGAATCATGAATCATGAATTGAATCATGAATCATGAATCATGAATTAAATCATGAATCATGAATCATGAATCATGAATCATAAATTGAATAATGAATCATGAATCATGAATTGAATCATGAACTGAATCATGAATCATGAATTATGAATTGAATCATGGATCATGAATTGAATCATCAATCATGAATCATGAATCGAATCATGAATCATGAATCATGAATTGAATCATGAATTGAATCATGAATCGATTAATGAATTGAATTATGAATCATGAATTGAATCATGAATCATGAATCATGAATCATGAATTGAATCATGAATCATGAATCATGAATCATGAATTGAATCATGAATCATGATTTATGAATCATGAATTGAATAATGAATTGAATCATGAATCATGAATTATGAATCATGAATTAAATTATGAATCATGAATCATGAATTGAATCATAAATCATGAATCATGAATCATGAATTGAATCATGAATCATGAATTGAATCATGAATTGAATCATGAATCATGAATCATGAATTGAATCATGAATAATGAATCATGAATCATGAATCATAAATTGAATCATAAATTATGAATCATGAATTGAATCATAAATCATGAATCATGAATCATGAATTGAATCATGAATCATGAATCATGAATTGAATCATGAATTGAATCATGAATCATAAATCATGAATTGAATCATTAATAATGAATCATGAATCATGAATCATAAATTGAATCATGAATCATGAATCATGAATTGAATCATGAATTGAATCATGAATTGAATCATGAATTATGAATTGAATCATGAATCATGAATTGAATCATGAATCTTGAATCATGAATTGAATCATGAATCATGAATCTTGAATCATGAATTATGAATTGAATCATGAATCATGAATTGAATCCTGAATCATGAATCATGAATCATGAATCATGATTAATGAATTGAATCATGAATCATGAATCATGAATCGAATCATGAATCATGAATTGAATCATGAATTGAATCATGAATCATGAATCATGAATCATGAATTGAATCATGAATCATGAATCATGAATCATGAATTGAATCATGAATCATGAATCGAATCATGAATCATGAATCGAATCATGAATCGAATCATGAATCATGAATCGAATCATAAATCATGAATCATGAATCGAATCATGAGTCATGAATCATGAATCATGAATTGAATCATGAATCATGAATCATGAATCGAATCATGAATCATGAATCAAGAATCATGAATCGAATCATGAATCATGAATCGAATCATAAATCATGAATCATGAATTGAATCATGAATCATGAATCATGAATTGAATCATGAATCATGAATCGAATCATGAATCATGAATCAAGAATCATGAATCGAATCATGAATCATGAATCGAATCATGAATCATGAATCGAATCATGAATCATGAATCATGAATTGAATCATGAATCATGAATCATGAATCATGAATCGAATCATGAATCATGAATCATGAATCATGAATTGAATCATAAATCATGAATCATGAATCATGAATTGAATCATGAATCATGAATCATGAATTGAATCATGAATCATGAATTGAATCATGAATCATGAATTATGAATTGATTCATGAATCATGAATCATGAATTGAATTATGAATCATGAATCATGAATCGAATCATAAATCATGAATCATGAATCATGAATTATGAATCATGAATCGAATCATGAATCAAATCATGAATTGAATCATGAATCATGAATCATGAATCATGAATTGAATCATGAATCATGAATCATGAATTGAATCATGAATCATGAATCATGAATCATGAATCATGAATCATAAATCGAATCATTAATCATGAATCATGAATCGAATCATGAATCATGAATCATGAATTGAATCATGAATCATGAATCATGAACTATGAATTGAATCATGAATCATGAATCATGAATTGAATCATGAATCATGAATCATGAATCATGCATCATGAATCATAAATCGAATCATGAATCATGAATGGAATCATGAATCATGAATCATGAATCATGAATTGAATCATGAATCATGAATCATGAATCATGCATCATGAATCATAAATCGAATCATGAATCATGAATGGAATCATGAATCATGAATCATGAATCATAAATTGAATCATGAATCATGAATCATGAATCGAATCATGAATCATGAATCATGAATCATGAATTGAATCATGAATCGAATCATGAATCATGAATCATGAATCATGAATTGAATCATGAATCGAATCATGAATCATGAATCATGAATCATGAATTGAATCATGAATCATGAATTGAATCATGAATCATGAATCGAATCATGAATCATGAATCATGAATTGAATCATGAATCATGAATCATGAATCATGAATCATAAATCGAATCATGAATCATGAATCATGAATAGAATCATGAATCATGAATCGTGAATCATGAATTGAATCATGAATCATGAATCATGAATTGAATCATGAATCATGAATCATGAATTGAATCATGAATTGAATCATGAATCATGAATCATGAATCATAAATTGAATCATGAATCATGAATCATGAATTGAATCATGAATTGAATCATGAATCATGAATCATGAATTGAATCATGAATCATGAATCATGAATCATAAATTGAATCATGAATCATGAATCATGAATTGAATCATGAATTGAATCATGAATCATAAATTATGAATCATGAATTGAATCATGAATATTGAATTATGAATCATGAATTGAATCATGAATCATGAATCATGAATCGAATCATGAATCATGAATCATGAATCGAATCATGAATTGAATCATGAATTATGAATCATGAATCGAATCATGAATTGAATCATGAATCATGAATTATGAATCATGAATCATGAATTGAATCATGAATTGAATCATGAATCATGAATCATGAATCATAAATCATGAATCATGAATCATAAATTGAATCATGAATCATGAATCATGAATCATGAATTGAATCATGAATTGAATCATGAATCATAAATCATGAATTAAATCATGAATCATGAATTGAATCATGAATCATGAATCATGAATCATGAATCATAAATTGAATCATGAATATTGAATTATGAATCATGAATTGAATCATGAATCATGAATTATGAATCATGAATCGAATCATGAATTGAATTATGAATCATGAATTATGAATCATGAATTATGAATCATGAATTGAATCATGAATCATGAATCATGAATCATAATTTGAATCATGAATCAAGAATCATGAATCAAATCATGAATCAAGAATCATGAATCAAATCATGAATCATTAATTGAATCATGAATCAAGAATCATGAATCGAATCATGAATCAAGAATCATGAATCAATTCATGAATCATGAATTGAATCATGAATCATGAATTATGAATCATGAATTGAATCATGAATCATGAATCATGAATCATGAATTGAATCATGAATTGAATCATGAATCACGAATCATGAATCATAAATTGAATCATGAATCATGAATCATGAATCATGAATTGAATCATGAATTGAATCATGAATCATGAATCATGAATTGAATCATGAATCATGAATCATGAATCCTGAATCATAAATTGAATCATGAATCATAAATTATGAATCATGAATTGAATCATGAATATTGAATTATGAATCATGAATTGAATCATGAATCATGAATTATGAATCATGAATTGAATCATGAATCATGAATTAAATCATGAATTGAATCATGAATCATGAATCATTAATCATAAATTGAATCATGAATCATGAATCATGAATCATGAATTGAATCATGAATCATGAATCATGAATTGAATCATGAATTGAATCATGAATCATGAATTGAATCATGAATTGAATCATGAATCATGAATCATAAATTGAATCATGAATCATGAATCATGAATCATGAATTGAATCATGAATTGAATCATGAATCATGAATCATGAATTGAATCATGAATCATGAATCATGAATCATGAAATATAAATTGAATCATGAATCATGAATCATGAATTGAATCATAAATTGAATCATGAATCATAAATCCTGAATTAAATCATGAATCATGAATTGAATCATGAATCATGAATCATGAATCATGAATCATGAATCATAAATCATGAATCATAAATTGAATCATGAATTGAATCATGAATCATAAATTATGAATCATGAATTGAATCATGAATATTGAATTATGAATTGAATCATGGATCATGAATTGAATCATCAATCATGAATCATGAATCGAATCATGAATCATGAATCATGAATTGAATCATGAATTGAATCATGAATCGATTAATGAGTTGAATCATGAATCATGAATTGAATCATGAATCATGAATCATGAATCATGAATTGAATCATGAATCATGAATCATGAATCATGAATTGAATCATGAATCATGATTTATGAATCATGAATTGAATAATGAATTGAATCATGAATCATGAATTATGAATCATGAATTAAATTATGAATCATGAATCATGAATTGAATCATAAATCATGAATCATGAATCATGAATTGAATCATGAATCATGAATTGAATCATGAATTGAATCATGAATCATGAATCATGAATTGAATCATGAATAATGAATCATGAATCATGAATCATAAATTGAATCATAAATTATGAATCATGAATTGAATCATAAATCATGAATCATGAATCATGAATTGAATCATGAATCATGAATCATGAATTGAATCATGAATTGAATCATGAATCATGAATCATGAATTGAATCATGAATAATGAATCATGAATCATGAATCATAAATTGAATCATGAATCATGAATCATGAATTGAATCATGAATTGAATCATGAATTGAATCATGAATTATGAATTGAATCATGAATCATGAATTGAATCTTGAATCATGAATTGAATCATGAATCATGAATCTTGAATCATGAATTATGAATTGAATCATGAATCATGAATTGAATCATGAATCATGAATCATGAATCATGAATTGAATCATGAATCATGAATCGAATCATGAATCATGAATCAAGAATCATGAATCGAATCATGAATCATGAATCGAATCATAAATCATGAATCATGAATCGAATCATGAGTCATGAATCATGAATCATGAATTGAATCATGAATCATGAATCATGAATCATAAATTGAATCATGAATTGAATCATGAATCATGAATCATGAATTGAATCATGAATCATGAATCATGAATCATGAAATATAAATTGAATCATGAATCATGAATCATGAATTGAATCATAAATTGAATCATGAATCATAAATCCTGAATTAAATCATGAATCATGAATTGAATCATGAATCATGAATCATGAATCATGAATCATGAATCATAAATTGAATCATGAATTGAATCATGAATCATAAATTATGAATCATGAATTGAATCATGAATATTGAATTATGAATCATGAATTGAATCATGAATCATGAATCATGAATCATGAATTGAATCATGAATTGAATCATGAATCATGAATCATAAATTGAATCATGAATCAAGAATCATGAATCATGAATCATGAATTGAATCATGAATCATGAATCATGAATTAAATCATGAATCATGAATCATGAATCATGAATCATAAATTGAATAATGAATCATGAATCATGAATTGAATCATGAATTGAATCATGAATCATGAATTATGAATTGAATCATGGATCATGAATTGAATCATCAATCATGAATCATGAATCGAATCATGAATCATGAATTGAATCATGAATTGAATCATGAATCGATTAATGAATTGAATCATGAATCATGAATTGAATCATGAATCATGAATCATGAATCATGCATCATGAATCATAAATCGAATCATGAATCATGAATGGAATCATGAATCATGAATCATAAATTGAATCATGAATCATGAATCGAATCATGAATCATGAATCATGAATCATGAATTGAATCATGAATCGAATCATGAATCATGAATCATGAATCATGAATTGAATCATGAATCATGAATTGAATCATGAATCATGAATCGAATCATGAATCATGAATCATGAATTGAATCATGAATCATGAATCATGAATCATGAATCATAAATCGAATCATGAATCATGAATCATGAATAGAATCATGAATCATGAATCATGAATCATGAATTGAATCATGAATCATGAATCATGAATTGAATCATGAATCATGAATCATGAATTGAATCATGAATTGAATCATGAATCATGAATCATGAATCATAAATTGAATCATGAATCATGAATCATGAATTGAATCATGAATTGAATCATGAATCATGAATCATGAATTGAATCATGAATCATGAATCATGAATCATAAATTGAATCATGAATCATGAATCATGAATTGAATCATGAATTGAATCATGAATCATAAATTATTAATCATGAATTGAATCATGAATATTGAATTATGAATCATGAATTGAATCATGAATCATGAATCATGAATCGAATCATGAATCATGAATCATGAATCGAATCATGAATTGAATCATGAATCATGAATTATGAATCATGAATCGAATCATGAATTGAATCATGAATCATGAATTATGAATCATGAATCATGAATTGAATCATGAATTGAATCATGAATCATGAATCATGAATCATAAATCATGAATCATGAATCATAAATTGAATCATGAATCATGAATCATGAATCATGAATTGAATCATGAATTGAATCATGAATCATAAATCATGAATTAAATCATGAATCATGAATTGAATCATGAATCATGAATCATGAATCATGAATCATAAATTGAATCATGAATTGAATCATGAATCATAAATTATGAATCATGAATTGAATCATGAATATTGAATTATGAATCATGAATTGAATCATGAATCATGAATTATGAATCATGAATCGAATCATGAATTGAATTATGAATCATGAATTATGAATCATGAATTATGAATCATGAATTGAATCATGAATCATGAATCATGAATCATAATTTGAATCATGAATCAAGAATCATGAATCGAATCATGAATCAAGAATCATGAATCAAATCATGAATCATTAATTGAATCATGAATCAAGAATCATGAATCGAATCATGAATCAAGAATCATGAATCAATTCATGAATCATGAATTGAATCATGAATCATGAATTATGAATCATGAATTGAATCATGAATCATGAATCATGAATCATGAATTGAATCATGAATTGAATCATGAATCACGAATCATGAATCATAAATTGAATCATGAATCATGAATCATGAATCATGAATTGAATCATGAATTGAATCATGAATCATGAATCATGAATTGAATCATGAATCATGAATCATGAATCCTGAATCATAAATTGAATCATGAATCATAAATTATGAATCATGAATTGAATCATGAATATTGAATTATGAATCATGAATTGAATCATGAATCATGAATTATGAATCATGAATTGAATCATGAATCATGAATCATGAATTGAATCATGAATTGAATCATGAATCATGAATCATTAATCATAAATTGAATCATGAATCATGAATCATGAATCATGAATCATGAATTGAATCATGAATCATGAATCATGAATTGAATCATGAATTGAATCATGAATCATGAATTGAATCATGAATTGAATCATGAATCATGAATCATAAATTGAATCATGAATCATGAATCATGAATCATGAATTGAATCATGAATTGAATCATGAATCATGAATCATGAATTGAATCATGAATCATGAATCATGAATCATGAAATATAAATTGAATCATGAATCATGAATCATGAATTGAATCATAAATTGAATCATGAATCATAAATCCTGAATTAAATCATGAATCATGAATTGAATCATGAATCATGAATCATGAATCATGAATCATGAATCATAAATCATGAATCATAAATTGAATCATGAATTGAATCATGAATCATAAATTATGAATCATGAATTGAATCATGAATATTGAATTATGAATTGAATCATGGATCATGAATTGAATCATCAATCATGAATCATGAATCGAATCATGAATCATGAATCATGAATTGAATCATGAATTGAATCATGAATCGATTAATGAGTTGAATCATGAATCATGAATTGAATCATGAATCATGAATCATGAATCATGAATTGAATCATGAATCATGAATCATGAATCATTAATTGAATCATGAATCATGATTTATGAATCATGAATTGAATAATGAATTGAATCATGAATCATGAATTATGAATCATGAATTAAATTATGAATCATGAATCATGAATTGAATCATAAATCATGAATCATGAATCATGAATTGAATCATGAATCATGAATTGAATCATGAATTGAATCATGAATCATGAATCATGAATTGAATCATGAATAATGAATCATGAATCATGAATCATAAATTGAATCATAAATTATGAATCATGAATTGAATCATAAATCATGAATCATGAATCATGAATTGAATCATGAATCATGAATCATGAATTGAATCATGAATTGAATCATGAATCATGAATCATGAATTGAATCATGAATAATGAATCATGAATCATGAATCATAAATTGAATCATGAATCATGAATCATGAATTGAATCATGAATTGAATCATGAATTGAATCATGAATTATGAATTGAATCATGAATCATGAATTGAATCTTGAATCATGAATTGAATCATGAATCATGAATCTTGAATCATGAATTATGAATTGAATCATGAATCATGAATTGAATCCTGAATCATGAATCATGAATCATGAATCATGATTAATGAATTGAATCATGAATCATGAATCATGAATCGAATCATGAATCATGAATTGAATCATGAATTGAATCATGAATCATGAATCATGAATCATGAATCATGAATTGAATCATGAATCATGAATCATGAATCATGAATTGAATCATGAATCATGAATCGAATCATGAATCATGAATCAAGAATCATGAATCGAATCATGAATCATGAATCGAATCATAAATCATGAATCATGAATCGAATCATGAGTCATGAATCATGAATCATGAATTGAATCATGAATCATGAATCATGAATCATAAATTGAATCATGAATCATGAATCATGAATCATGAATTGAATCATGAATTGAATCATGAATCATGAATCATGAATTGAATCATGAATCATGAATCATGAATCATGAAATATAAATTGAATCATGAATCATGAATCATGAATTGAATCATAAATTGAATCATGAATCATAAATCCTGAATTAAATCATGAATCATGAATTGAATCATGAATCATGAATCATGAATCATGAATCATGAATCATAAATCATGAATCATAAATTGAATCATGAATTGAATCATGAATCATAAATTATGAATCATGAATTGAATCATGAATATTGAATTATGAATCATGAATTGAATCATGAATCATGAATCATGAATTGAATCATGAATTGAATCATGAATCATAAATTGAATCATGAATCAAGAATCATGAATCATGAATCATGAATTGAATCATGAATCATGAATCATGAATTAAATCATGAATCATGAATCATGAATCATGAATCATAAATTGAATAATGAATCATGAATCATGAATTGAATCATGAATTGAATCATGAATCATGAATTATGAATTGAATCATGGATCATGAATTGAATCATCAATCATGAATCATGAATCGAATCATGAATCATGAATCATGAATTGAATCATGAATTGAATCATGAATCGATTAATGAATTGAATCATGAATCATGAATTGAATCATGAATCATGAATCATGAATCATGAATTGAATCATGAATCATGAATCATGAATCATGAATTGAATCATGAATCATGATTTATGAATCATGAATTGAATAATGAATTGAATCATGAATCATGAATTATGAATCATGAATTAAATTATGAATCATGAATCATGAATTGAATCATAAATCATGAATCATGAATCATGAATTGAATCATGAATCATGAATTGAATCATGAATTGAATCATGAATCATGAATCATGAATTGAATCATGAATAATGAATCATGAATCATGAATCATAAATTGAATCATAAATTATGAATCATGAATTGAATCATAAATCATGAATCATGAATCATGAATTGAATCATGAATCATGAATCATGAATTGAATCATGAATTGAATCATGAATCATGAATCATGAATTGAATCATGAATAATGAATCATGAATCATGAATCATAAATTGAATCATGAATCATGAATCATGAATTGAATCATGAATTGAATCATGAATTGAATCATGAATTATGAATTGAATCATGAATCATGAATTGAATCATGAATCTTGAATCATGAATTGAATCATGAATCATGAATCTTGAATCATGAATTATGAATTGAATCATGAATCATGAATTGAATCCTGAATCATGAATCATGAATCATGAATCATGATTAATGAATTGAATCATGAATCATGAATCATGAATCGAATCATGAATCATGAATTGAATCATGAATTGAATCATAAATCATGAATCATGAATCATGAATCATGAATTGAATCATGAATCATGAATCGAATCATGAATCATGAATCAAGAATCATGAATCGAATCATGAATCATGAATCGAATCATGAATCATGAATCATGAATTGAATCATGAATCATGAATCATGAATCATGAATCGAATCATGAATCATGAATCATGAATCATGAATTGAATCATAAATCATGAATCATGAATCATGAATTGAATCATGAATCATGAATCATGAATTGAATCATGAATCATGAATTGAATCATGAATCATGAATTATGAATTGATTCATGAATCATGAATCATGAATCGAATCATAAATCATGAATCATGAATCATGAATCATGAATTGAATCATGAATCATGAATCATGAATTGAATCATGAATCATGAATTATGAATTGATTCATGAATCATGAATCATGAATCGAATCATAAATCATGAATCATGAATCATGAATTATGAATCATGAATCGAATCATGAATCAAATCATGAATTGAATCATGAATCATGAATCATGAATCATGAATCATGAATTGAATCATGAATCATGAATTGAATCATGAATCATGAATCATGAATCATGAATCATGAATCATAAATCGAATCATTAATCATGAATCATGAATCGAATCATGAATCATGAATCATGAATTGAATCATGAATCATGAATCATGAACTATGAATTGAATCATGAATCATGAATCATGAATTGAATCATGAATCATGAATCATGAATCATGCATCATGAATCATAAATCGAATCATGAATCATGAATGGAATCATGAATCATGAATCATGAATCATGAATTGAATCATGAATCATGAATCATGAATCATGCATCATGAATCATAAATCGAATCATGAATCATGAATGGAATCATGAATCATGAATCATGAATCATGAATTGAATCATGAATCATGAATCATGAATCGAATCATGAATCATGAATCATGAATCATGAATTGAATCATGAATCGAATCATGAATCATGAATCATGAATCATGAATTGAATCATGAATCATGCATTGAATCATGAATCATGAATCGAATCATGAATCATGAATGATGAATTGAATCATGAATCATGAATCATGAATCATGAATCATAAATCGAATCATGAATCATGAATCATGAATAGAATCATGAATCATGAATCATGAATCATGAATCATGAATTGAATCATGAATCATGAATCATGAATTGAATCATGAATTGAATCATGAATCATGAATCATGAATTGAATCATGAATCATGAATCATGAATCATAAATTGAATCATGAATCATGAATCATGAATTGAATCATGAATTGAATCATGAATCATAAATTATGAATCATGAATTGAATCATGAATATTGAATTATGAATCATGAATTGAATCATGAATCATGAATCATGAATCATGAATCGAATCATGAATCATGAATCGAATCATGAATTGAATCATGAATCATGAATTATGAATCATGAATCGAATCATGAATTGAATCATGAATCATGAATTATGAATCATGAATCATGAATTGAATCATGAATTGAATCATGAATCATGAATCATGAATCATAAATCATGAATCATGAATCATAAATTGAATCATGAATCATGAATCATGAATCATGAATTGAATCATGAATTGAATCATGAATCATGAATCATGAATTGAATCATGAATAATGAATCATGAATCATGAATCATAAATTGAATCATAAATTATGAATCATGAATTGAATCATAAATCATGAATCATGAATCATGAATTGAATCATGAATCATGAATCATGAATTGAATCATGAATTGAATCATGAATCATGAATCATGAATTGAATCATGAATAATGAATAATGAATCATGAATCATAAATTGAATCATGAATCATGAATCATGAATTGAATCATGAATTGAATAATGAATAATGAATCATGAATTATGAATTGAATCATGAATCATGAATTGAATCATGAATCTTGAATCATGAATTGAATCATGAATCATGAATCTTGAATCATGAATTGAATCATGAATCATGAATTGAATCATGAATCATGAATCGAATCATGAATCATGAATCATGAATTGAATCATGAATCATGAATCATGAATCATGAATCATAAATCGAATCATGAATCATGAATAGAATCATGAATCATGAATCATGAATCATGAATTGAATCATGAATCATGAATCATGAATTGAATCATGAATCATGAATCATGAATTGAATCATGAATTGAATCATGAATCATGAATCATGAATCATAAATTGAATCATGAATCATGAATCATGAATTGAATCATGAATTGAATCATGAATCATGAATCATGAATTGAATCATGAATCATGAATCATGAATCATAAATTGAATCATGAATCATGAATCATGAATTGAATCATGAATTGAATCATGAATCATAAATTATGAATCATGAATTGAATCATGAATATTGAATTATGAATCATGAATTGAATCATGAATCATGAATCATGAATCATGAATCGAATCATGAATCATGAATCGAATCATGAATTGAATCATGAATCATGAATTATGAATCATGAATCGAATCATGAATTGAATCATGAATCATGAATTATGAATCATGAATCATGAATTGAATCATGAATTGAATCATGAATCATGAATCATGAATCATAAATCATGAATCATGAATCATAAATTGAATCATGAATCATGAATCATGAATCATGAATTGAATCATGAATTGAATCATGAATCATGAATCATGAATTGAATCATGAATAATGAATCATGAATCATGAATCATAAATTGAATCATAAATTATGAATCATGAATTGAATCATAAATCATGAATCATGAATCATGAATTGAATCATGAATCATGAATCATGAATTGAATCATGAATTGAATCATGAATCATGAATCATGAATTGAATCATGAATAATGAATCATGAATCATGAATCATAAATTGAATCATGAATCATGAATCATGAATTGAATCATGAATTGAATCATGAATTATGAATTGAATCATGAATCATGAATTGAATCATGAATCTTGAATCATGAATTGAATCATGAATCATGAATCTTGAATCATGAATTATGAATTGAATCATGAATCATGAATTGAATCCTGAATCATGAATCATGAATCATGAATCATGATTAATGAATTGAATCATGAATCATGAATCATGAATCGAATCATGAATCATGAATTGAATCATGAATTGAATCATGAATCATGAATCGAATCATGAATCATGAATCAAGAATCATGAATCGAATCATGAATCATGAATCGAATCATAAATCATGAATCATGAATCGAATCATGAGTCATGAATCATGAATCATGAATTGAATCATGAATCATGAATCATGAATCGAATCATGAATCATGAATCAAGAATCATGAATCGAATCATGAATCATGAATCGAATCATAAATCATGAATCATGAATTGAATCATGAATCATGAATCATGAATTGAATCATGAATCATGAATCATGAATCGAATCATGAATCATGAATCAAGAATCATGAATCGAATCATGAATCATGAATCGAATCATGAATCATGAATCGAATCATGAATCATGAATCATGAATTGAATCATGAATCATGAATCATGAATCATGAATCGAATCATGAATCATGAATCATGAATCATGAATTGAATCATAAATCATGAATCATGAATCATGAATTGAATCATGAATCATGAATCATGAATTGAATCATGAATCATGAATTGAATCATGAATCATGAATTATGAATTGATTCATGAATCATGAATCATGAATTGAATTATGAATCATGAATCATGAATCGAATCATAAATCATGAATCATGAATCATGAATTATGAATCATGAATCGAATCATGAATCAAATCATGAATTGAATCATGAATCATGAATCATGAATCATGAATCATGAATTGAATCATGAATCATGAATCATGAATTGAATCATGAATCATGAATCATGAATCATGAATCATAAATCGAATCATTAATCATGAATCATGAATCGAATCATGAATCATGAATCATGAATTGAATCATGAATCATGAATCATGAACTATGAATTGAATCATGAATCATGAATCATGAATTGAATCATGAATCATGAATCATGAATCATGCTTCATGAATCATAAATCGAATCATGAATCATGAATGGAATCATGAATCATGAATCATGAATCATGAATTGAATCATGAATCATGAATCATGCATCATGAATCATAAATCGAATCATGAATCATGAATGGAATTATGAATCATGAATCATGAATCATGAATTGAATCATGAATCATGAATCATGAATCGAATCATGAATCATGAATCATGAATCATGAATTGAATCATGAATCGAATCATGAATCATGAATCATGAATCATGAATTGAATCATGAATCATGAATTGAATCATGAATCATGAATCGAATCATGAATCATGAATCATGAATTGAATCATGAATCATGAATCATGAATCATGAATCATAAATCGAATCATGAATCATGAATCATGAATAGAATCATGAATCATGAATCATGAATCATTAATCATGAATTGAATCATGAATCATGAATCATGAATTGAATCATGAATCATGAATCATGAATTGAATCATGAATTGAATCATGAATCATGAATCATAAATTGAATCATGAATCATGAATCATGAATTGAATCATGAATTGAATCATGAATCATGAATCATGAATTGAATCATGAATCATGAATCATGAATCATAAATTGAATCATGAATCATGAATCATGAATTGAATCATGAATTGAATCATGAATCATAAATTATGAATCATGAATTGAATCATGAATATTGAATTATGAATCATGAATTGAATCATGAATCATGAATCATGAATCATGAATCGAATCATGAATCATGAATCATGAATCGAATCATGAATTGAATCATGAATCATGAATTATGAATCATGAATCGAATCATGAATTGAATCATGAATCATGAATTATGAATCATGAATCATGAATTGAATCATGAATTGAATCATGAATCATGAATCATGAATCATAAATCATGAATCATGAATCATAAATTGAATCATGAATCATGAATCATGAATCATGAATTGAATCATGAATTGAATCATGAATCATAAATCATGAATTAAATCATGAATCATGAATTGAATCATGAATCATGAATCATGAATCATGAATCATAAATTGAATCATGAATTGAATCATGAATCATAAATTATGAATCATGAATTGAATCATGAATATTGAATTATGAATCATGAATTGAATCATGAAACATGAATTATGAATCATGAATCGAATCATGAATTGAATTATGAATCATGAATTATGAATCATGAATTATGAATCATGAATTGAATCATGAATCATGAATCATGAATCATAATTTGAATCATGAATCAAGAATCATGAATCGAATCATGAATCAAGAATCATGAATCAAATCATGAATCATTAATTGAATCATGAATCAAGAATCATGAATCGAATCATGAATCAAGAATCATGAATCAATTCATGAATCATGAATTGAATCATGAATCATGAATTATGAATCATGAATTGAATCATGAATCATGAATCATGAATCATGAATCATGAATTGAATCATGAATTGAATCATGAATCATGAATCATGAATCATAAATTGAATCATGAATCATGAATCATGAATCATGAATTGAATCATGAATTGAATCATGAATCATGAATCATGAATTGAATCATGAATCATGAATCATGAATCCTGAATCATAAATTGAATCATGAATCATGAATTGAATCATGAATTGAATCATGAATCATAAATCATGAATTAAATCATGAATCATGAATTGAATCATGAATCATAAATCATGAATCATGAATCATGAATCATAAATTATGAATCATGAATTGAATCATGAATATTGAATTATGAATCATGAATTGAATCATGAATCATGAATTATGAATCATGAATTGAATCATGAATCATGAATCATGAATTGAATCATGAATTGAATCATGAATCATGAATCATGAATCATAAATTGAATCATGAATCATGAATCATGAATCATGAATCATGAATTGAATCATGAATCATGAATCATGAATTGAATCATGAATCATGAATCATGAATCATGAATTGAATCATGAATTGAATCATGAATCATGAATCATAAATTGAATCATGAATCATGAATCATGAATTGAATCATGAATTGAATCATGAATCATAATTCATGAATTGAATCATGAATCATGAATCATGAATCATGAAATATAAATTGAATCATGAATCATGAATCATGAATTGAATCATAAATTGAATCATGAATCATGAATCATGAATTGAATCATAAATTGAATCATGAATCATAAATCATGAATTAAATCATGAATCATGAATTGAATCATGAATCATGAATCATGAATCATGAATCATGAATCATAAATCATGAATCATAAATTGAATCATGAATTGAATCATGAATCATAAATTATGAATCATGAATTGAATCATGAATATTGAATTATGAATCATGAATTGAATCATGAATCATGAATCATGAATCATGAATTGAATCATGAATTGAATCATGAATCATAAATTGAATCATGAATCAAGAATCATGAATCATGAATCATGAATCATGAATTGAATCATGAATCATGAATCATGAATTAAATCATGAATCATGAATCATGAATCATGAATCATAAATTGAATCATGAATCATGAATTGAATCATGAATTGAATCATGAATCATGAATTATGAATTGAATCATGGATCATGAATTGAATCATCAATCATGAATCATGAATCGAATCATGAATCATGAATCATGAATTGAATCATGAATTGAATCATGAATCGATTAATGAATTGAATCATGAATCATGAATTGAATCATGAATCATGAATCATGAATCATGAATCATGAATTGAATCATGAATCATGAATCATGAATCCTGAATCATGAATCATGAATTGAATCATGAATCATGATTTATGAATCATGAATTGAATTATGAATTAAATCATGAATCATGAATTGAATCATGAATCATGAATCATGAATCATGAATCATGAATCATAAATCATGAATCATAAATTGAATCATGAATTGAATCATGAATCATAAATTATGAATCATGAATTGAATCATGAATATTGAATTATGAATCATGAATTGAATCATGAATCATGAATCATGAATCATGAATTGAATCATGAATTGAATCATGAATCATGAATCATGAATCATAAATTGAATCATGAATCAAGAATCATGAATCATGAATCATGAATCATGAATTGAATCATGAATCATGAATCATGAATTAAATCATGAATCATGAATCATGAATCATGAATCATAAATTGAATCATGAATCATGAATTGAATCATGAATTGAATCATGAATCATGAATTATGAATTGAATCATGGATCATGAATTGAATCATCAATCATGAATCATGAATCGAATCATGAATCATGAATCATGAATTGAATCATGAATTGAATCATGAATCGATTAATGAATTGAATCATGAATCATGAATTGAATCATGAATCATGAATCATGAATCATGAATCATGAATTGAATCATGAATCATGAATCCTGAATCATGAATCATGAATTGAATCATGAATCATGATTTATGAATCATGAATTGAATTATGAATTGAATCATGAATCATGAATTATGAATCATGAATTAAATTATGAATTATGAATCATGAATTGAATCATAAATCATGAATCATGAATCATGAATTGAATCATGAATCATGAATTGAATCATGAATTGAATCATGAATCATGAATCATGAATTGAATCATGAATAATGAATCATGAATCATGAATCATAAATTGAATCATAAATTATGAATCATGAATTGAATCATAAATCATGAATCATGAATCATGAATTGAATCATGAATCATGAATCATGAATCATGAATTGAATCATGAATTGAATCATGAATCATGAATCATGAATTGAATCATGAATAATGAATCATGAATCATGAATCATAAATTGAATCATGAATCATGAATCATGAATTGAATCATGAATTGAATCATGAATTGAATCATGAATTGAATCATGAATCATGAATCATGAATCATGAATTGAATCATGAATTGAATCATGAATCATGAATCATAAATTGAATCATGAATCATGAATCATGAATAATGAATCATGAATCATGAATCATAAATTGAATCATGAATCATGAATCATGAATTGAATCATGAATTGAATCATGAATCATGAATCATGAAGTGAATCATGAATCATGAATTGAATCATGAATCATGATTTATGAATCATGAATTGAATCATGAATCATGAATCATGAATCATGAATCATGAATCATGAATTGAATCATGAATCATGATTTATGAATCATGAATTGAATTATGAATCATGAATTATGAATCATGAATTAAATTATGAATCATGAATCATGAATTGAATCATGAATCATGAATCGAATCATGAATCATGAATCATGAATCAAATCATGAATCATGAATCAAGAATCACGAATTGAATCATGAATCATGAATTGAATCATGAATCATGAATCATGAATCATGAATTGAATCATGAATCATAAATCATGAATCATAAATTGAATCATGAATCATGAATTGAATCATGAATCATGAATCATGAATCATGAATCATAAATTGAATCATGAATCATGAATCATGAATTGAATCATGAATTGAATCATGAATCATGAATCATGAATCATAAATTGAATCATGAATCATGAATCATGAATCATGAATCATGAATTGAATCATGAATCATGAATTGAATCATGAATCATGAATCATGAATTGAATCATGAATCATGAATCATGAATCATGAATCATGAATTGAATCATGAATCATGAATCATGAATCATAAATTGAATCATGAATCATGAATCATGAATCATGAATTGAATCATGAATCATGAATCATGAATTGAATCATGAATCATGAATCATGAATTGAATCATGAATTGAATCATGAATCATGAATCATGAATCATAAATTGAATCATGAATCATGAATCATGAATCATGAATTGAATCATGAATTGAATCATGAATCATGAATCATGAATTGAATCATGAATCACGAATCATGAAATATAAATTGAATCATGAATCATGAATCATGAATTGAATCATAATTGAATCATGAATCATAAATCATGAATTAAATCATGAATCATGAATTGAATCATGAATCATGAATCATGAATCATGAATCATGAGTCATGAATCAAAAATTGAATCATGAATTGAATCATGAATCATAAATTATGAATCATGAATTGAATCATGAATATTGAATTATGAATCATGAATTGAATCATGAATCATGAATCATGAATCATGAATTGAATCATGAATCATGAATCATGAATCATAAATTGAATCATGAATCATGAATCATGAATCATGAATCATGAATTGAATCATGAATCATGAATCATAAATTGAATCATGAATCATGATTATGAATTGAATCATGAATTGAATCATGAATCATGAATTATGAATTGAATCATGGATCATGAATTGAATCATCAATCATGAATCATGAATCGAATCATGAATCATGAATCATGAATTGAATCATGAATTGAATCATGAATCGATTAATGAATTGAATCATGAATCATGAATTGAATCATGAATCATGAATCATGAATCATGAATCATGAATTGAATCATGAATCATGAATCATGAATCATGAATTGAATCATGAATCATGATTTATGAATCATGAATTGAATCATGAATTGAATCATGAATCATGATTTATGAATCATGAATTGAATCATGAATCATGAATTATGAATCATGAATTAAATTATGAATCATGAATTGAATCATAAATCATGAATCATGAATCATGAATTGAATCATGAATCATGAATCATGAATCATGAATTGAATCATGAATTGAATCATGAATCATGAATCATGAATTGAATCATGAATCATGAATCATGAATCATGAATCATGAATCATAAATCATGAATCATAAATTGAATCATGAATTGAATCATGAATCATAAATTATGAATCATGAATTGAATCATGAATATTGAATTATGAATCATGAATTGAATCATGAATCATGAATCATGAATTGAATCATGAATTGAATCATGAATCATGAATCATGAATCATAAATTGAATCATGAATCAAGAATCATGAATCATGAATCATGAATCATGAATTGAATCATGAATCATGAATCATGAATTAAATCATGAATCATGAATCATGAATCATAAATTGAATCATGAATCATGAATTGAATCATGAATTGAATCATGAATCATGAATTATGAATTGAATCATGGATCATGAATTGAATCATCAATCATGAATCATGAATCGAATCATGAATCATGAATCATGAATTGAATCATGAATTGAATCATGAATCGATTAATGAATTGAATCATGAATCATGAATTGAATCATGAATCATGAATCATGAATCATGAATCATGAATTGAATCATGAATCATGAATCATGAATCCTGAATCATGAATCATGAATTGAATCATGAATCATGATTTATGAATCATGAATTGAATTATGAATTGAATCATGAATCATGAATTATGAATCATGAATTAAATTATGAATTATGAATCATGAATTGAATCATAAATCATGAATCATGAATCATGAATTGAATCATGAATCATGAATTGAATCATGAATTGAATCATGAATCATGAATCATGAATTGAATCATGAATAATGAATCATGAATCATGAATCATAAATTGAATCATAAATTATGAATCATGAATTGAATCATAAATCATGAATCATGAATCATGAATTGAATCATGAATCATGAATCATGAATCATGAATTGAATCATGAATTGAATCATGAATCATGAATCATGAATTGAATCATGAATAATGAATCATGAATCATGAATCATAAATTGAATCATGAATCATGAATCATGAATTGAATCATGAATTGAATCATGAATTGAATCATGAATTGAATCATGAATCATGAATCATGAATCATGAATTGAATCATGAATTGAATCATGAATCATGAATCATAATTGAATCATGAATCATGAATCATGAATAATGAATCATGAATCATGAATCATAAATTGAATCATGAATCATGAATCATGAATTGAATCATGAATTGAATCATGAATCATGAATCATGAAGTGAATCATGAATCATGAATTGAATCATGAATCATGATTTATGAATCATGAATTGAATCATGAATCATGAATCATGAATCATGAATCATGAATCATGAATTGAATCATGAATCATGATTTATGAATCATGAATTGAATTATGAATCATGAATTATGAATCATGAATTAAATTATGAATCATGAATCATGAATTGAATCATGAATCATGAATCGAATCATGAATCATGAATCATGAATCAAATCATGAATCATGAATCAAGAATCACGAATTGAATCATGAATCATGAATTGAATCATGAATCATGAATCATGAATCATGAATTGAATCATGAATCATAAATCATGAATCATAAATTGAATCATGAATCATGAATTGAATCATGAATCATGAATCATGAATCATGAATCATAAATTGAATCATGAATCATGAATCATGAATTGAATCATGAATTGAATCATGAATCATGAATCATGAATCATAAATTGAATCATGAATCATGAATCATGAATCATGAATCATGAATTGAATCATGAATCATGAATTGAATCATGAATCATGAATCATGAATTGAATCATGAATCATGAATCATGAATCATGAATCATGAATTGAATCATGAATCATGAATCATGAATCATAAATTGAATCATGAATCATGAATCATGAATCATGAATCATGAATTGAATCATGAATCATGAATCATGAATTGAATCATGAATCATGAATCATGAATCATGAATCATGAATTGAATCATGAATTGAATCATGAATCATGAATCATGAATCATAAATTGAATCATGAATCATGAATCATGAATCATGAATTGAATCATGAATTGAATCATGAATCATGAATCATGAATTGAATCATGAATCACGAATCATGAAATATAAATTGAATCATTTGAAATCATGAATCATGAATTGAATCATAAATTGAATCATGAATCATAAATCATGAATTAAATCATGAATCATGAATTGAATCATGAATCATGAATCATGAATCATGAATCATGAGTCATGAATCAAAATTGAATCATGAATTGAATCATGAATCATAAATTATGAATCATGAATTGAATCATGAATATTGAATTATGAATCATGAATTGAATCATGAATCATGAATCATGAATCATGAATTGAATCATGAATCATGAATCATGAATCATAAATTGAATCATGAATCATGAATCATGAATCATGAATCATGAATTGAATCATGAATCATGAATCATAAATTGAATCATGAATCATGAATCATGAATTGAATCATGAATTGAATCATGAATCATGAATTATGAATTGAATCATGGATCATGAATTGAATCATCAATCATGAATCATGAATCGAATCATGAATCATGAATCATGAATTGAATCATGAATTGAATCATGAATCGATTAATGAATTGAATCATGAATCATGAATTGAATCATGAATCATGAATCATGAATCATGAATCATGAATTGAATCATGAATCATGAATCATGAATCATGAATTGAATCATGAATCATGATTTATGAATCATGAATTGAATCATGAATTGAATCATGAATCATGATTTATGAATCATGAATTGAATCATGAATCATGAATTATGAATCATGAATTAAATTATGAATCATGAATTGAATCATAAATCATGAATCATGAATCATGAATTGAATCATGAATCATGAATCATGAATCATGAATTGAATCATGAATTGAATCATGAATCATGAATCATGAATTGAATCATGAATAATGAATCATGAATCATGAATCATAAATTGAATCATGAATCATGAATCATGAATTGAATCATGAATTGAATCATGAATTGAATCATGAATCATGAATCATGAATTGAATCATGAATTGAATCATGAATCATGAATCATGAATTGAATAATGAATCATGAATTGAATCATGAATCATGAATCATGAATTGAATCAGGAATCATGAATCATGAATTATGAATTGAATCATGAATCATGAGTCATGAATTGAATCATGAATCATAAATCATGAATCATGCATCATGAATCATAAATCGAATCATAAATCATTAATCGAATCATGAATCATGAATCATGAATCATGAATTGAATCATGAATTGAATCATGAATCATGAATCGAATCATGAATCATGAATTGAATCATAAATCATTAATCGAATCATGAATCATGAATCATGAATCATGAATTGAATCATGAATTGAATCATGAATCATGAATCGAATCATGAATCATGAATTGAATCATGAATCATGAATCGAATCATGAATCATGAATCAAGAATCATGAATTGAATCATGAATCATGAATCGAATCATGAATCATGAATCATGAATCATGAATTGAATCATGAATCATGAATCGAATCATGAATCATGAATCAAGAATCATGAATTGAATCATGAATCATGAATCGAATCATGAATCATGAATCATGAATTGAATCATGAATCATGAATAATGAATCATGAATCATGAATCATGAATCTTAAATCGAATCATGAATCATGAATCATGAATTGAATCATAAATCATGAATCGAATCATGAATCATGAATCATGAGTTGAATCATGAATCATGAATCATGAATCATGAATTGAATCATGAATCATGAATTGAAGTATAAATCATGAATCCTGAATCATGAATCATGAATCATAAATCGAATCATGAATCATGAATCATGAATCATGAATCATAAATCGAATCATGAATCATGAATCATGAATTGAATCATGAATCATGAATCATGAATTATGAATTGAATCATGAATCATGAATCATGAATTGAATCATGAATCATGAATTGAATCATGAATCATGAATCATGAATTGAATCATGAATCATGAATCATGAATCATGAATCATAAATCGAATCATGAATCATGAATCGAATCATGAATCATGAATCATGAATTGAATCATGAATCATGAATTGAATCATGAATCATGAATCATGAATTGAATCATGAATCATGAATCGAATCTTGAATCATGAATCATGAATTGAATCATGAATCATGAATCATGAATCATGAATCATGAATTGAATCATGAATCATGAATCGAATCATGAATCATGAATTAAATCATGAATCGAATCATGAATCATGAATCATGAATTGTATCATGAATCATGAATCGAATCATGAATCTTGAATCATGAATTGAATCATGAATCGAATCATGAATCATGAATTGAATCATGAATCATGAATCATGAATCATGAATTGAATCATGAATCATGAATCATGAATCATGAATTGAATCATGAATCATGAATCGAATCATGAATCATGAATCAAGAATCATGAATTGAATCATGAATCATGAATCGAATCATGAATCTTGAATCATGAATTTAATCATGAATCATGAATCATGAATCATGAATCATGAATTGAATAATGAATCATGAAACATGAATCGAATCATGAATCATGAGTAAAAAATCATGAATCGAATGATGAATCATGAATTGAATCATGAATCATGGAATCATGAATTATGAATTGAATCATGAATCATGAATCATGTATTGAATCATGAATCATGAATCATGAATCATGAATCATGAATTGAATCTTAAATCATGAATCATGAATCATGAATTGAATCATAAATCATGAATCATGAATCGAATCATGAATCATAAATCAAGAATCACAAATCGAATCATGAATCATGAATTGAATCATGAATCATGAATCATGAATTGAATCATGAATCATGAATCGAATCATGAATCATGAATCATAAATCGAATCATGAATCATGAGTTGAATCAGGATTCGAATCATGAATTGAATTATGAATCATGAATTGAATCATAAATCATGAATCATGAATCATGAATCATAAATCGAATCATGAATCATGAGTTGAATCAGGATTCGAATCATGAATTGAATTATGAATCATGAATTGAATCATAAATCATGAATCATGAATCATGAATCATAAATCGAATCATGAATCATGAGTTGAATCAGGATTCGAATCATGAATTGAATTATGAATCATGAATTGAATCATAAATCATGAATCTTGAATAATGAATCATGAATCGAATCATGAATCATGAATTGAATCATGAATCATGAATCGAATCATGATTCATGAATTGAATCATGAATCATGAATCTTGAATAATGAATCATGAATCGAATCATGAATCATGAATTGAATCATGAATCATGAATCATAAATCGAATCATGAATCATGAGTTGAATCAGGATTCGAATCATGAATTGAATTATGAATCATGAATTGAATCATGAATCATGAATCTTGAATAATGAATCATGAATTGAATCATGAATCATGAATTGAATTATGAATCATGAATCATGAATTATGAATCATGAATAATGAATCATGATCGAATCATGAATCATGAATCGAATCATGAATCATGAATTGAATCATGAATCATGAATCATGAATCATGAATCATGAATTGAATCATGAATCATGAATCATGAATTGAATCATGAATCATGAATCAAGAATCATGAATCGAATCATGAATCATGAATCATGAATCCTGAATCATGAATCATGAATTGAATCATGAATCCTGAATCATGAATCATGAATCATGAATTATGAATCTTAAATCGAATCATAAATCATGAATCGAATCATAAATCGAATCATGAATCATGAATCATGAATCGAATCATGAATCATGAATCATGAATCATGAATTGAATCATGAATCATGAATCATGAATTATGAATTGAATCATGAATCATGAATCGTGAATTGAATCATGAATCATGAATCATGAATTGAATCATGAATCATGAATCATGAATTGAATCATGAATCATGAATCATGAATCATGAATCATGAATCATGAATCATGAATTGAATCATGAATCATGAATCGAATCATGAATCATGAATCATGAATTGAATCATGAATCATGAATTGAATCATGAATCATGAATTGAATCATGAATCATGAATCATGAATTGAATCATGAATCATGAATCATGAATCATGAATCATGAATTGAATCATGAATCATGAATCGAATCATGAATCATGAATCATGAATTGAATAATGATTCATGAATCGAACGAATCATGAATCATGAATCATGAATTATATCATGAATCATGAATCGAATCATGAATCTTGAATCATGAATTGAATCATGAATCGAATCATGAATCATGAATTGAATCATGAATCATGAATCATGAATCATGAATTGAATCATGAATCATGAATCATGAATCATGAATCATGAATTGAATCATGAATCATGAATCATAAATCGAATTATGAATCATGAATAAAGAATCATAATTTTGAATCATGAATCATGAATCGAATCATAAATCTTGAATCATGAATTGAATCATGAATCATGAAACATGAATCCTGAATCATGAATCATGAATATGAATCATGAATCATGAATCATGAATCATGAATCATGAATTATGAATCTTAAATCGAATCATAAATCATGAATCGAATCATAAATCGAATCATGAATCATGAATCATGAATTGAATCATGAATCATGAATCATGAATCATGAATTGAATCATGAATCATGAATTTATGAATTATGAATTGAATCATGAATCATGAATCATGAATTGAATCATGAATCATGAATCATGAATCATGAATTGAATCATGAATCATGAATCATGAATTGAATCATGAATCATGAATCATGAATCATGAATCATGAATTGAATCATGAATCATGAATCGAATCATGAATCATGAATCATGAATTGAATCATGAATCATGAATCATGAATTGAATCATGAATCATGAATCGAATCATGAATCATGAATCATGAATTGAATCATGAATCATGAATCATGAATCATGAATCATGAATTGAATCATGAATCATGAATCGAATCATGAATCATGAATCATGAATTGAATAATGAATCATGAATCGAATCATGAATCATGAATCATGAATTGTATCATGAATCATGAATCGAATCATGAATCTTGAATCATGAATTGAATCATGAATCGAATA
>NW_027447442.1:0-93612 GCF_038048845.1 Mixophyes fleayi | reverse complement strand
TCTTTCTCTTAGAAACAATGATTTACATCAATCCTTTTACATAATTCGTGTTTCTCATGACATTTCTAACATTGCCCACAATTATCAACTTTCTAAGTCTTTCTGAGCGGGAGAAATCGCAAAACATAGTCATTTCTTCATTGCCGTCCAAAAACAACGCTTTTTTGCATTCCTGTCTCACTTTCTCTTAGAAACAATGATTTACATCAATCGTTTTACATAATTCTTGTTTCTCATGAAATTTCTAACATTGCCCACAATTATCAACTTTCTAAGTCTTTCTGAGCAGGAGAAATCGCAAAACATAGTCATTTCTTCATTGCCGTCCAAAAACAACGCTTTTTTGCATTTCTTTCTCACTTTCTCTTGTAAACAATGATTTACATCAATCCTTTTACATAATTCTTGTTTCTCATGACATTTCTAACATTGCCCACAATTATCAACTTTCTAAGTCTTTCTGAGCAGGAGAAATCGCAAAACATAGTCATTTCTTCATTCTTGTCCAAAAACAACGCTTTTTTGCATTTCTGTCTCACTTTCTCTTGTAAACAATGATTTACATCAATCCTTTTTAGATAATTCTTGTTTCTCATGACATTTCTAACATTGCCCACAATTATCAACTTTCTAAGTCTTTCTGAGCAGGAGAAATCGCAAAACATAGTCATTTCTTCATTGCCGTCCAAAAACAACGCTTTTTTGCATTCCTGTCTCACTTTCTCTTAGAAACAATGATTTACATCAATCGTTTTACATAATTCTTGTTTTTCATGACATTTCTAACATTGCCCACAATTATCAACTTTCTAAGTCTTTCTGAGCAGGAGAAATCGCAAAACATAGTCATTTCTTCATTGCCGTCCAAAAACAACGCTTTTTTGCATTCCTGTCTCACTTTCTCTTAGAAACAATGATTTACATCAATCCTTTTACATAATTCTTGTTTCTCATGACATTTCTAACATTGCCCACAATTTTCAACTTTCTAAGTCTTTCTGAGCAGGAGAAATCGCAAACACAGTCATTGCCGTCCAAAAACAACGCTTTTTTGCATTTCTTTCTCACTTTCTCTTGTAAACAATGATTTACATAAATCCTTTTACATAATTCTTGTTTCTCATGACATTTCTAACATTGCCCACAATTATCAACTTTCTAAGTCTTTCTGAGCAGGAGAAATCGCAAAACATAGTCATTTCTTCATTGCCGTCCAAAAACAACGCTTTTTTGCATTTCTGTCTCACTTTCTCTTAGAAACAATGATTTACATCAATCGTTTTACATAATTCTTGTTTCTCATGACATTTCTAACATTGCCCACAATTATCAACTTTCTAAGTCTTTCTGAGCAGGAGAAATCGCAAAACATAGTCATTTCTTCATTGCCGTCCAAAAACAACGCTTTTTTGCATTCCTGTCTCACTTTCTCTTAGAAACAATGATTTACATCAATCGTTTTACATAATTCTTGTTTCTCATGACATTTCTAACATTGCGCACAATTATCAACTTTCTAAGTCTTTCTGAGCAGGAGAAATCGCAAAACATAGTCATTTCTTCATTGCCGTCCAAAAACAACGCTTTTTTTGCATTTCTTTCTCACTTTCTCTTGTAAACAATGATTTACATCAATCCTTTTACATAATTCTTGTTTCTCATGACATTTCTAACATTGCCCACAATTATCAACTTTCTAAGTCTTTCTGAGCAGGAGAAATCGCAAAACATAGTCATTTCTTCATTGCCGTCCAAAAACAACGCTTTTTTGCATTCCTGTCTCACTTTCTCTTAGAAACAATGATTTACATCAATCCTTTTACATAATTCGTGTTTCTCATGACATTTCTAACATTGCCCACAATTATCAACTTTCTAAGTCTTTCTGAGCAGGAGAAATCGCGAAATATAGTCATTTCTTCATTGCCGTCCAAAAACAACGCTTTTTTGCATTTCTTTCTCACTTTCTCTTGTAAACAATGATTTACATCAATCCTTTTACATAATTCTTGTTTCTCATGACATTTCTAACATTGCCCACAATTATCAACTTTCTAAGTCTTTCTGAGCAGGAGAAATCGCAAAACATAGTCATTTCTTCATTGCCGTCCAAAAACAACGCTTTTTGCATTCCTGTCTCACTTTCTCTTAGAAACAATGATTTACATCAATCCTTTTACATAATTCTTGTTTCTCATGACATTTCTAACATTGCCCACAATTATCAACTTTCTAAGTCTTTCTGAGCAGGAGAAATCGCAAAACATAGTCATTTCTTCATTGCCGTCCAAAAACAACGCTTTTTTGCATTCCTGTCTCACTTTCTCTTAGAAACAATGATTTACATCAATCCTTTTACATAATTCGTGTTTCTCATGACATTTCTAACATTGCCCACAATTATCAACTTTCTAAGTCTTTCTGAGCACGAGAAATCGCGAAATATAGTCATTTCTTCATGCCGTCAAAAAACAACGCTTTTTTGCATTTCTTTCTCACTTTCTCTTGTAAACAATGATTTACATCAATCCTTTTACATAATTCTTGTTTCTCATGACATTTCTAACATTGCCCACAATTATCAACTTTCTAAGTCTTTCTGAGCAGGAGAAATTGCAAAACATAGTCATTTCTTCATTGCCGTCCAAAAACAACGCTTTTTTGCATTCCTGTCTCACTTTCTCTTAGAAACAATGATTTACATCAATCCTTTTACATAATTCGTGTTTCTCATGACATTTCTAACATTGCCCACAATTATCAACTTTCTAAGTCTTTCTGAGCAGGAGAAATCGCAAAACATAGTCATTTCTTCATTGCCGTCCAAAAACAACGCTTTTTTGCATTCCTGTCTCACTTTCTCTTAGAAACAATGATTTACATCAATCGTTTTACATAATTCTTGTTTCTCATGACATTTCTAACATTGCCCACAATTATCAACTTTCTAAGTCTTTCTGAGCAGGAGAAATCGCAAAACATAGTCATTTCTTCATTGCCGTCCAAAAACAACGCTTTTTTGCATTTCTTTCTCACTTTCTCTTGTAAACAATGATTTACATCAATCCTTTTACATAATTCTTGTTTCTCATGACATTTCTAACATTGCCCACAATTATCAACTTTCTAAGTCTTTCTGAGCAGGAGAAATCGCAAAACATAGTCATTTCTTCATTCTTGTCCAAAAACAACGCTTTTTTGCATTTCTGTCTCTCACTTTCTCTTGTAAACAATGATTTACATCAATCCTTTTTAGATAATTCTTGTTTCTCATGACATTTCTAACATTGCCCACAATTATCAACTTTCTAAGTCTTTCTGAGCAGGAGAAATCGCAAAACATAGTCATTTCTTCATTGCCGTCCAAAAACAACGCTTTTTTGCATTCCTGTCTCACTTTCTCTTAGAAACAATGATTTACATCAATCGTTTTACATAATTCTTGTTTTTCATGACATTTCTAACATTGCCCACAATTATCAACTTTCTAAGTCTTTCTGAGCAGGAGAAATCGCAAAACATAGTCATTTCTTCATTGCCGTCCAAAAACAACGCTTTTTTGCATTCCTGTCTCACTTTCTCTTAGAAACAATGATTTACATCAATCCTTTTACATAATTCTTGTTTCTCATGACATTTCTAACATTGCCCACAATTTTCAACTTTCTAAGTCTTTCTGAGCAGGAGAAATCGCAAAACACAGTCATTGCCGTCCAAAAACAACGCTTTTTTGCATTTCTTTCTCACTTTCTCTTGTAAACAATGATTTACATAAATCCTTTTACATAATTCTTGTTTCTCATGACATTTCTAACATTGCCCACAATTATCAACTTTCTAAGTCTTTCTGAGCAGGAGAAATCGCAAAACATAGTCATTTCTTCATTGCCGTCCAAAAACAACGCTTTTTTGCATTCCTGTCTCACTTTCTTTTAGAAACAATGATTTACATCAATCCTTTTACATAATTCGTGTTTCTCATGACATTTCTAACATTCACACAATTATCAACTTTCTAAGTCTTTCTGAGCAGGAGAAATCGCAAAACATAGTCATTTCTTCATTGCCGTCCAAAAACAACGCTTTTTTGCATTTCTTTCTCACTTTCTCTTGTAAACAATGATTTACATCAATCCTTTTACATAATTCTTGTTTCTCATGACATTTCTAACATTGCCCACAATTATCAACTTTCTAAGTCTTTCTGAGCAGGAGAAATCGCAAAACATAGTCATTTCTTCATTGCCGTCCAAAAACAACGCTTTTTTGCATTTCTGTCTCACTTTCTCTTAGAAACAATGATTTACATCAATCGTTTTACATAATTCTTGTTTCTCATGACATTTCTAACATTGCCCACAATTATCAACTTTCTAAGTCTTTCTGAGCAGGAGAAATCGCAAAACATAGTCATTTCTTCATTGCCGTCCAAAAACAACGCTTTTTTGCATTCCTGTCTCACTTTCTCTTAGAAACAATGATTTACATCAATCGTTTTACATAATTCTTGTTTCTCATGACATTTCTAACATTGCGCACAATTATCAACTTTCTAAGTCTTTCTGAGCAGGAGAAATCGCAAAACATAGTCATTTCTTCATTGCCGTCCAAAAACAACGCTTTTTTGCATTTCTTTCTCACTTTCTCTTGTAAACAATAATTTACATCAATCCTTTTACATAATTCTTGTTTCTCATGACATTTCTAACATTGCCCACAATTATCAACTTTCTAAGTCTTTCTGAGCAGGAGAAATCGCAAAACATAGTCATTTCTTCATTGCCGTCCAAAAACAACGCTTTTTTGCATTCCTGTCTCACTTTCTCTTAGAAACAATGATTTACATCAATCCTTTTACATAATTCGTGTTTCTCATGACATTTCTAACATTGCCCACAATTATCAACTTTCTAAGTCTTTCTGAGCACGAGAAATCGCGAAACATAGTCATTTCTTCATTGCCGTCCAAAAACAACGCTTTTTTGCATTTCTTTCTCACTTTCTCTTGTAAACAATGATTTACATCAATCCTTTTTAGATAATTCTTGTTTCTCATGACATTTCTAACATTGCCCACAATTATCAACTTTCTAAGTCTTTCTGAGCAGGAGAAATCGCAAAACATAGTCATTTCTTCATTGCCGTCCAAAAACAACGCTTTTTGCATTCCTGTCTCACTTTCTCTTAGAAACAATGATTTACATCAATCCTTTTACATAATTCTTGTTTTTCATGACATTTCTAACATTGCCCACAATTATCAACTTTCTAAGTCTTTCTGAGCAGGAGAAATCGCAAAACATAGTCATTTCTTCATTGCCGTCCAAAAACAACGCTTTTTTGCATTCCTGTCTCACTTTCTCTTAGAAACAATGATTTACATCAATCGTTTTACATAATTCTTGTTTCTCATGACATTTCTAACATTGCGCACAATTATCAACTTTCTAAGTCTTTCTGAGCAGGAGAAATCGCAAAACATAGTCATTTCTTCATTGCCGTCCAAAAACAACGCTTTTTTGCATTTCTTTCTCACTTTCTCTTGTAAACAATGATTTACATCAATCCTTTTACATAATTCTTGTTTCTCATGACATTTCTAACATTGCCCACAATTATCAACTTTCTAAGTCTTTCTGAGCAGGAGAAATCGCAAAACATAGTCATTTCTTCATTGCCGTCCAAAAACAACGCTTTTTTGCATTCCTGTCTCACTTTCTCTTAGAAACAATGATTTACATCAATCCTTTTACATAATTCGTGTTTCTCATGACATTTCTAACATTGCCCACAATTATCAACTTTCTAAGTCTTTCTGAGCACGAGAAATCGCGAAACATAGTCATTTCTTCATTGCCGTCCAAAAACAACGCTTTTTTGCATTTCTTTCTCACTTTCTCTTGTAAACAATGATTTACATCAATCCTTTTTAGATAATTCTTGTTTCTCATGACATTTCTAACATTGCCCACAATTATCAACTTTCTAAGTCTTTCTGAGCAGGAGAAATCGCAAAACATAGTCATTTCTTCATTGCCGTCCAAAAACAACGCTTTTTGCATTCCTGTCTCACTTTCTCTTAGAAACAATGATTTACATCAATCCTTTTACATAATTCTTGTTTTTCATGACATTTCTAACATTGCCCACAATTATCAACTTTCTAAGTCTTTCTGAGCAGGAGAAATCGCAAAACATAGTCATTTCTTCATTGCCGTCCAAAAACAACGCTTTTTTGCATTCCTGTCTCACTTTCTCTTAGAAACAATGATTTACATCAATCCTTTTACATAATTCGTGTTTCTCATGACATTTCTAACATTGCCCACAATTATCAACTTTCTAAGTCTTTCTGAGCAGGAGAAATCGCAAAACATAGTCATTTCTTCATTGCCGTCCAAAAACAACGCTTTTTTGCATTCCTGTCTCACTTTCTCTTAGAAACAATGATTTACATCAATCGTTTTACATAATTCTTGTTTCTCATGACATTTCTAACATTGCGCACAATTATCAACTTTCTAAGTCTTTCTGAGCAGGAGAAATCGCAAAACATAGTCATTTCTTCATTGCCGTCCAAAAACAACGCTTTTTTGCATTTCTTTCTCACTTTCTCTTGTAAACAATGATTTACATCAATCGTTTTACATAATTCTTGTTTCTCATGACATTTCTAACATTGCCCACAATTATCAACTTTCTAAGTCTTTCTGAGCAGGAGAAATCGCAAAACATAGTCATTTCTTCATTGCCGTCCAAAAACAACGCTTTTTTGCATTCCTGTCTCACTTTCTCTTAGAAACAATGATTTACATCAATCGTTTTACATAATTCTTGTTTCTCATGACATTTCTAACATTGCGCACAATTATCAACTTTCTAAGTCTTTCTGAGCAGGAGAAATCGCAAAACATAGTCATTTCTTCATTGCCGTCCAAAAACAACGCTTTTTTGCATTTCTTTCTCACTTTCTCTTGTAAACAATAATTTACATCAATCCTTTTACATAATTCTTGTTTCTCATGACATTTCTAACATTGCCCACAATTATCAACTTTCTAAGTCTTTCTGAGCAGGAGAAATCGCAAAACATAGTCATTTCTTCATTGCCGTCCAAAAACAACGCTTTTTTGCATTCCTGTCTCACTTTCTCTTAGAAACAATGATTTACATCAATCCTTTTACATAATTCGTGTTTCTCATGACATTTCTAACATTGCCCACAATTATCAACTTTCTAAGTCTTTCTGAGCACGAGAAATCGCGAAACATAGTCATTTCTTCATTGCCGTCCAAAAACAACGCTTTTTTGCATTTCTTTCTCACTTTCTCTTGTAAACAATGATTTACATCAATCCTTTTTAGATAATTCTTGTTTCTCATGACATTTCTAACATTGCCCACAATTATCAACTTTCTAAGTCTTTCTGAGCAGGAGAAATCGCAAAACATAGTCATTTCTTCATTGCCGTCCAAAAACAACGCTTTTTGCATTCCTGTCTCACTTTCTCTTAGAAACAATGATTTACATCAATCCTTTTACATAATTCTTGTTTTTCATGACATTTCTAACATTGCCCACAATTATCAACTTTCTAAGTCTTTCTGAGCAGGAGAAATCGCAAAACATAGTCATTTCTTCATTGCCGTCCAAAAACAACGCTTTTTTGCATTCCTGTCTCACTTTCTCTTAGAAACAATGATTTACATCAATCGTTTTACATAATTCTTGTTTCTCATGACATTTCTAACATTGCGCACAATTATCAACTTTCTAAGTCTTTCTGAGCAGGAGAAATCGCAAAACATAGTCATTTCTTCATTGCCGTCCAAAAACAACGCTTTTTTGCATTTCTTTCTCACTTTCTCTTGTAAACAATGATTTACATCAATCCTTTTACATAATTCTTGTTTCTCATGACATTTCTAACATTGCCCACAATTATCAACTTTCTAAGTCTTTCTGAGCAGGAGAAATCGCAAAACATAGTCATTTCTTCATTGCCGTCCAAAAACAACGCTTTTTTGCATTCCTGTCTCACTTTCTCTTAGAAACAATGATTTACATCAATCCTTTTACATAATTCGTGTTTCTCATGACATTTCTAACATTGCCCACAATTATCAACTTTCTAAGTCTTTCTGAGCACGAGAAATCGCGAAACATAGTCATTTCTTCATTGCCGTCCAAAAACAACGCTTTTTTGCATTTCTTTCTCACTTTCTCTTGTAAACAATGATTTACATCAATCCTTTTTAGATAATTCTTGTTTCTCATGACATTTCTAACATTGCCCACAATTATCAACTTTCTAAGTCTTTCTGAGCAGGAGAAATCGCAAAACATAGTCATTTCTTCATTGCCGTCCAAAAACAACGCTTTTTGCATTCCTGTCTCACTTTCTCTTAGAAACAATGATTTACATCAATCCTTTTACATAATTCTTGTTTTTCATGACATTTCTAACATTGCCCACAATTATCAACTTTCTAAGTCTTTCTGAGCAGGAGAAATCGCAAAACATAGTCATTTCTTCATTGCCGTCCAAAAACAACGCTTTTTTGCATTCCTGTCTCACTTTCTCTTAGAAACAATGATTTACATCAATCCTTTTACATAATTCGTGTTTCTCATGACATTTCTAACATTGCCCACAATTATCAACTTTCTAAGTCTTTCTGAGCAGGAGAAATCGCAAAACATAGTCATTTCTTCATTGCCGTCCAAAAACAACGCTTTTTTGCATTTCTTTCTCACTTTCTCTTGTAAACAATGATTTACATAAATCCTTTTACATAATTCTTGTTTCTCATGACATTTCTAACATTGCCCACAATTATCAACTTTCTAAGTCTTTCTGAGCAGGAGAAATCGCAAAACATAGTCATTTCTTCATTGCCGTCCAAAAACAACGCTTTTTTGCATTCCTGTCTCACTTTCTTTTAGAAACAATGATTTACATCAATCCTTTTACATAATTCGTGTTTCTCATGACATTTCTAACATTCACACAATTATCAACTCTCTAAGTCTTTCTGAGCAGGAGAAATCGCAAAACATAGTCATTTCTTCATTGCCGTCCAAAAACAACGCTTTTTTGCATTTCTTTCTCACTTTCTCTTGTAAACAATGATTTACATCAATCCTTTTACATAATTCTTGTTTCTCATGACATTTCTAACATTGCCCACAATTATCAACTTTCTAAGTCTTTCTGAGCAGGAGAAATCGCAAAACATAGTCATTTCTTCATTGCCGTCCAAAAACAACGCTTTTTTGCATTTCTGTCTCACTTTCTCTTAGAAACAATGATTTACATCAATCGTTTTACATAATTCTTGTTTCTCATGACATTTCTAACATTGCCCACAATTATCAACTTTCTAAGTCTTTCTGAGCAGGAGAAATCGCAAAACATAGTCATTTCTTCATTGCCGTCCAAAAACAACGCTTTTTTGCATTCCTGTCTCACTTTCTCTTAGAAACAATGATTTACATCAATCGTTTTACATAATTCTTGTTTCTCATGACATTTCTAACATTGCCCACAATTATCAACTTTCTAAGTCTTTCTGAGCAGGAGAAATCGCAAAACATAGTCATTTCTTCATTGCCGTCCAAAAACAACGCTTTTTTGCATTTCTTTCTCACTTTCTCTTGTAAACAATGATTTACATCAATCCTTTTACATAATTCTTGTTTCTCATGACATTTCTAACATTGCCCACAATTATCAACTTTCTAAGTCTTTCTGAGCAGGAGAAATCGCAAAACATAGTCATTTCTTCATTGCCGTCCAAAAACAACGCTTTTTTGCATTCCTGTCTCACTTTCTCTTAGAAACAATGATTTACATCAATCCTTTTACATAATTCGTGTTTCTCATGACATTTCTAACATTGCCCACAATTATCAACTTTCTAAGTCTTTCTGAGCACGAGAAATCGCGAAATATAGTCATTTCTTCATTGCCGTCCAAAAACAACGCTTTTTTGCATTTCTTTCTCACTTTCTCTTGTAAACAATGATTTACATCAATCCTTTTACATAATTCTTGTTTCTCATGACATTTCTAACATTGCCCACAATTATCAACTTTCTAAGTCTTTCTGAGCAGGAGAAATCGCAAAACATAGTCATTTCTTCATTGCCGTCCAAAAACAACGCTTTTTGCATTCCTGTCTCACTTTCTCTTAGAAACAATGATTTACATCAATCCTTTTACATAATTCTTGTTTCTCATGACATTTCTAACATTGCCCACAATTATCAACTTTCTAAGTCTTTCTGAGCAGGAGAAATCGCAAAACATAGTCATTTCTTCATTGCCGTCCAAAAACAACGCTTTTTTGCATTCCTGTCTCACTTTCTCTTAGAAACAATGATTTACATCAATCCTTTTAAATAATTCGTGTTTCTCATGACATTTCTAACATTGCCCACAATTATCAACTTTCTAAGTCTTTCTGAGCACGAGAAATCGCGAAATATAGTCATTTCTTCATGCCGTCAAAAAACAACGCTTTTTTGCATTTCTTTCTCACTTTCTCTTGTAAACAATGATTTACATCAATCCTTTTACATAATTCTTGTTTCTCATGACATTTCTAACATTGCCCACAATTATCAACTTTCTAAGTCTTTCTGAGCAGGAGAAATCGCAAAACATAGTCATTTCTTCATTGCCGTCCAAAAACAACGCTTTTTTGCATTTCTTTCTCACTTTCTCTTGTAAACAATGATTTACATCAATCCTTTTACATAATTCTTGTTTCTCATGACATTTCTAACATTGCCCACAATTATCAACTTTCTAAGTCTTTCTGAGCAGGAGAAATCGCAAAACATAGTCATTTCTTCATTGCCGTCCAAAAACAACGCTTTTTTGCATTTCTGTCTCACTTTCTCTTAGAAACAATGATTTACATCAATCGTTTTACATAATTCTTGTTTCTCATGACATTTCTAACATTGCCCACAATTATCAACTTTCTAAGTCTTTCTGAGCAGGAGAAATCGCAAAACATAGTCATTTCTTCATTGCCGTCCAAAAACAACGCTTTTTTGCATTCCTGTCTCACTTTCTCTTAGAAACAATGATTTACATCAATCGTTTTACATAATTCTTGTTTCTCATGACATTTCTAACATTGCCCACAATTATCAACTTTCTAAGTCTTTCTGAGCAGGAGAAATCGCAAAACATAGTCATTTCTTCATTGCCGTCCAAAAACAACGCTTTTTTGCATTTCTTTCTCACTTTCTCTTGTAAACAATGATTTACATCAATCCTTTTACATAATTCTTGTTTCTCATGACATTTCTAACATTGCCCACAATTATCAACTTTCTAAGTCTTTCTGAGCAGGAGAAATCGCAAAACATAGTCATTTCTTCATTGCCGTCCAAAAACAACGCTTTTTTGCATTCCTGTCTCACTTTCTCTTAGAAACAATGATTTACATCAATCCTTTTACATAATTCGTGTTTCTCATGACATTTCTAACATTGCCCACAATTATCAACTTTCTAAGTCTTTCTGAGCACGAGAAATCGCGAAATATAGTCATTTCTTCATTGCCGTCCAAAAACAACGCTTTTTTGCATTTCTTTCTCACTTTCTCTTGTAAACAATGATTTACATCAATCCTTTTACATAATTCTTGTTTCTCATGACATTTCTAACATTGCCCACAATTATCAACTTTCTAAGTCTTTCTGAGCAGGAGAAATCGCAAAACATAGTCATTTCTTCATTGCCGTCCAAAAACAACGCTTTTTGCATTCCTGTCTCACTTTCTCTTAGAAACAATGATTTACATCAATCCTTTTACATAATTCTTGTTTCTCATGACATTTCTAACATTGCCCACAATTATCAACTTTCTAAGTCTTTCTGAGCAGGAGAAATCGCAAAACATAGTCATTTCTTCATTGCCGTCCAAAAACAACGCTTTTTTGCATTCCTGTCTCACTTTCTCTTAGAAACAATGATTTACATCAATCCTTTTACATAATTCGTGTTTCTCATGACATTTCTAACATTGCCCACAATTATCAACTTTCTAAGTCTTTCTGAGCACGAGAAATCGCGAAATATAGTCATTTCTTCATGCCGTCAAAAAACAACGCTTTTTTGCATTTCTTTCTCACTTTCTCTTGTAAACAATGATTTACATCAATCCTTTTACATAATTCTTGTTTCTCATGACATTTCTAACATTGCCCACAATTATCAACTTTCTAAGTCTTTCTGAGCAGGAGAAATTGCAAAACATAGTCATTTCTTCATTGCCGTCCAAAAACAACGCTTTTTTGCATTCCTGTCTCACTTTCTCTTAGAAACAATGATTTACATCAATCCTTTTACATAATTCGTGTTTCTCATGACATTTCTAACATTGCCCACAATTATCAACTTTCTAAGTCTTTCTGAGCAGGAGAAATCGCAAAACATAGTCATTTCTTCATTGCCGTCCAAAAACAACGCTTTTTTGCATTCCTGTCTCACTTTCTCTTAGAAACAATGATTTACATCAATCGTTTTACATAATTCTTGTTTCTCATGACATTTCTAACATTGCCCACAATTATCAACTTTCTAAGTCTTTCTGAGCAGGAGAAATCGCAAAACATAGTCATTTCTTCATTGCCGTCCAAAAACAACGCTTTTTTGCATTTCTTTCTCACTTTCTCTTGTAAACAATGATTTACATCAATCCTTTTACATAATTCTTGTTTCTCATGACATTTCTAACATTGCCCACAATTATCAACTTTCTAAGTCTTTCTGAGCAGGAGAAATCGCAAAACATAGTCATTTCTTCATTCTTGTCCAAAAACAACGCTTTTTTGCATTTCTGTCTCACTTTCTCTTGTAAACAATGATTCACATCAATCCTTTTTAGATAATTCTTGTTTCTCATGACATTTCTAACATTGCCCACAATTATCAACTTTCTAAGTCTTTCTGAGCAGGAGAAATCGCAAAACATAGTCATTTCTTCATTGCCGTCCAAAAACAACGCTTTTTTGCATTCCTGTCTCACTTTCTCTTAGAAACAATGATTTACATCAATCGTTTTACATAATTCTTGTTTTTCATGATATTTCTAACATTGCCCACAATTATCAACTTTCTAAGTCTTTCTGAGCAGGAGAAATCGCAAAACATAGTCATTTCTTCATTGCCGTCCAAAAACAACGCTTTTTTGCATTCCTGTCTCACTTTCTCTTAGAAACAATGATTTACATCAATCCTTTTACATAATTCTTGTTTCTCATGACATTTCTAACATTGCCCACAATTTTCAACTTTCTAAGTCTTTCTGAGCAGGAGAAATCGCAAAACACAGTCATTGCCGTCCAAAAACAACGCTTTTTTGCATTTCTTTCTCACTTTCTCTTGTAAACAATGATTTACATAAATCCTTTTACATAATTCTTGTTTCTCATGACATTTCTAACATTGCCCACAATTATCAACTTTCTAAGTCTTTCTGAGCAGGAGAAATCGCAAAACATAGTCATTTCTTCATTGCCGTCCAAAAACAACGCTTTTTTGCATTCCTGTCTCACTTTCTTTTAGAAACAATGATTTACATCAATCCTTTTACATAATTCGTGTTTCTCATGACATTTCTAACATTCACACAATTATCAACTTTCTAAGTCTTTCTGAGCACGAGAAATCGCGAAATATAGTCATTTCTTCATTGCCGTCCAAAAACAACGCTTTTTTGCATTTCTTTCTCACTTTCTCTTGTAAACAATGATTTACATCAATCCTTTTTACATAATTCTTGTTTCTCATGACATTTCTAACATTGCCCACAATTATCAACTTTCTAAGTCTTTCTGAGCAGGAGAAATCGCAAAACATAGTCATTTCTTCATTGCCGTCCAAAAACAACGCTTTTTTGCATTCCTGTCTCACTTTCTCTTAGAAACAATAATTTACATCAATCGTTTTACATAATTCTTGTTTCTCATGACATTTCTAACATTGCCCACAATTATCAACTTTCTAAGTCTTTCTGAGCAGGAGAAATCGCAAAACATAGTCATTTCTTCATTGCCGTCCAAAAACAACGCTTTTTTGCATTTCTTTCTCACTTTCTCTTGTAAACAATGATTTACATCAATCCTTTTTACATAATTCTTGTTTCTCATGACATTTCTAACATTGCCCACAATTATCAACTTTCTAAGTCTTTCTGAGCAGGAGAAATCGCAAAACATAGTCATTTCTTCATTGCCGTCCAAAAACAACGCTTTTTTGCATTCCTGTCTCACTTTCTCTTAGAAACAATGATTTACATCAATCGTTTTACATAATTCTTGTTTCTCATGACATTTCTAACATTGCCCACAATTATCAACTTTCTAAGTCTTTCTGAGCACGAGAAATCGCGAAATATAGTCATTTCTTCATTGCCGTCCAAAAACAACGCTTTTTTGCATTTCTTTCTCACTTTCTCTTGTAAACAATGATTTACATCAATCCTTTTACATAATTCTTGTTTCTCATGACATTTCTAACATTGCCCACAATTATCAACTTTCTAAGTCTTTCTGAGCAGGAGAAATCGCAAAACATAGTCATTTCTTCATTGCCGTCCAAAAACAATGCTTTTTTGCATTCCTGTCTCACTTTCTCTTAGAAACAATGATTTACATCAATCCTTTTATATAATTCTTGTTTCTCATGACATTTCTAATATTGCCCACAATTATCAACTTTCTAAGTCTTTCTGAGCAGGAGAAATCGCAAAACATAGTCATTTATTCATTGCCGTCCAAAAACAACGCTTTTTTGCATTTCTGTCTCACTTTCTCTTGTAAACAATGATTTACATCAATCCTTTTACATAATTCTTGTTTCTCATGACATTTCTAACATTGCCCACAATTATCAACTTTCTAAGTCTTTCTGAGCAGGAGAAATCGCAAAACATAGTCATTTCTTCATTGCCGTCCAAAAACAACGCTTTTTTGCATTCCTATCTCACTTTCTCTTAGAAACAATGATTTACATCAATCGTTTTACATAATTCTTGTTTCTCATGACATTTCTAACATTGCCCACAATTATCAACTTTCTAAGTCTTTCTGAGCAGGAGAAATCGCAAAACATAGTCATTTCTTCATTGCCGTCCAAAAACAACGCTTTTTTGCATTTCTTTCTCACTTTCTCTTGTAAACAATGATTTACATCAATCCTTTTACATAATTCTTGTTTCTCATGACATTTCTAACATTGCCCACAATTATCAACTTTCTAAGTCTTTCTGAGCAGGAGAAATCGCAAAACATAGTCATTTCTTCATTGCCGTACAAAAACAACGCTTTTTTGCATTCCTGTCTCACTTTCTCTTAGAAACAATGATTTACATCAATCCTTTTACATAATTCGTGTTTCTCATGACATTTCTAACATTGCCCACAATTATCAACTTTCTAAGTCTTTCTGAGCACGAGAAATCGCGAAATATAGTCATTTCTTCATTGCCGTCCAAAAACAACGCTTTTTTGCATTTCTTTCTCACTTTCTCTTGTAAACAATGATTTACATCAATCCTTTTACATAATTCTTGTTTCTCATGACATTTCTAACATTGCCCACAATTATCAACTTTCTAAGTCTTTCCGAGCAGGAGAAATCGCAAAACATAGTCATTTCTTCATTGCCGTCCAAAAACAACGCTTTTTTGCATTCCTGTCTCACTTTCTCTTAGAAACAATGATTTACATCAATCCTTTTACATAATTCTTGTTTCTCATGACATTTCTAACATTGCCCACAATTATCAACTTTCTAAGTCTTTCTGAGCAGGAGAAATCGCAAAACATAGTCATTTCTTCATTGCCGTCCAAAAACAACGCTTTTTTGCATTCCTGTCTCACTTTCTCTTAGAAACAATGATTTACATCAATCCTTTTACATAATTCGTGTTATTCATGACATTTCTAACATTGCCCACAATTATCAACTTTCTAAGTCTTTCTGAGCACGAGAAATCGCGAAATATAGTAATTTCTTCATTGCCGTCCAAAAACAACGCTTTTTTGCATTTCTTTCTCACTTTCTCTTGTAAACAATGATTTACATCAATCCTTTTACATAATTCTTGTTTCTCATGACATTTCTAACATTGCCCACAATTATTAACTTTCTAAGTCTTTCTGAGCAGGAGAAATCGCAAAACATAGTCATTTCTTCATTGCCGTCCAAAAACAACGCTTTTTTGCATTCCTGTCTCACTTTCTCTTAGAAACAATGATTTACATCAATCCTTTTACATAATTCGTGTTATTCATGACATTTCTAACATTGCCCACAATTATCAACTTTCTAAGTCTTTCTGAGCACGAGAAATCGCGAAATATAGTAATTTCTTCATTGCCGTCCAAAAACAACGCTTTTTTGCATTTCTTTCTCACTTTCTCTTGTAAACAATGATTTACATCAATCCTTTTTAGATAATTCTTGTTTCTCATGACATTTCTAACATTGCCCACAATTATCAACTTTCTAAGTCTTTCTGAGCAGGAGAAATCGCAAAACATAGTCATTTCTTCATTGCCGTCCAAAAACAACGCTTTTTTGCATTCCTGTCTCACTTTCTCTTAGAAACAATGATTTACATCAATCGTTTTACATAATTCTTGTTTTTCATGACATTTCTAACATTGCCCACAATTATCAACTTTCTAAGTCTTTCTGAGCAGGAGAAATCGCAAAACATAGTCATTTCTTCATTGCCGTCCAAAAACAACGCTTTTTTGCATTTCTGTCTCACTTTCTCTTAGAAACAATGATTTACATCAATCGTTTTACATAATTCTTGTTTCTCATGACATTTCTAACATTGCCCACAATTATCAACTTTCTAAGTCTTTCTGAGCAGGAGAAATCGCAAAACATAGTCATTTCTTCATTGCCGTCCAAAAACAACGCTTTTTTGCATTCCTGTCTCACTTTCTCTTAGAAACAATGATTTACATCAATCGTTTTACATAATTCTTGTTTCTCATGACATTTCTAACATTGCGCACAATTATCAACTTTCTAAGTCTTTCTGAGCAGGAGAAATCGCAAAACATAGTCATTTCTTCATTGCCGTCCAAAAACAACGCTTTTTTGCATTTCTTTCTCACTTTCTCTTGTAAACAATGATTTACATCAATCCTTTTACATAATTCTTGTTTCTCATGACATTTCTAACATTGCCCACAATTATCAACTTTCTAAGTCTTTCTGAGCAGGAGAAATCGCAAAACATAGTCATTTCTTCATTGCCGTCCAAAAACAACGCTTTTTTGCATTCCTGTCTCACTTTCTCTTAGAAACAATGATTTACATCAATCCTTTTACATAATTCGTGTTTCTCATGACATTTCTAACATTGCCCACAATTATCAACTTTCTAAGTCTTTCTGAGCACGAGAAATCGCGAAATATAGTAATTTCTTCATTGCCGTCCAAAAACAACGCTTTTTTGCATTTCTTTCTCACTTTCTCTTGTAAACAATGATTTACATCAATCCTTTTACATAATTCTTGTTTCTCATGACATTTCTAACATTGCCCACAATTATCAACTTTCTAAGTCTTTCTGAGCAGGAGAAATCGCAAAACATAGTCATTTCTTCATTGCCGTCCAAAAACAACGCTTTTTGCATTCCTGTCTCACTTTCTCTTAGAAACAATGATTTACATCAATCCTTTTACATAATTCTTGTTTCTCATGACATTTCTAACATTGCCCACAATTATCAACTTTCTAAGTCTTTCTGAGCAGGAGAAATCGCAAAACATAGTCATTTCTTCATTGCCGTCCAAAAACAACGCTTTTTTGCATTCCTGTCTCACTTTCTCTTAGAAACAATGATTTACATCAATCCTTTTACATAATTCGTGTTTCTCATGACATTTCTAACATTGCCCACAATTATCAACTTTCTAAGTCTTTCTGAGCACGAGAAATCGCGAAATATAGTCATTTCTTCATGCCGTCAAAAAACAACGCTTTTTTGCATTTCTTTCTCACTTTCTCTTGTAAACAATGATTTACATCAATCCTTTTACATAATTCTTGTTTCTCATGACATTTCTAACATTGCCCACAATTATCAACTTTCTAAGTCTTTCTGAGCAGGAGAAATTGCAAAACATAGTCATTTCTTCATTGCCGTCCAAAAACAACGCTTTTTTGCATTCCTGTCCCACTTTCTCTTAGAAACAATGATTTACATCAATCCTTTTACATAATTCGTGTTTCTCATGACATTTCTAACATTGCCCACAATTATCAACTTTCTAAGTCTTTCTGAGCGGGAGAAATCGCAAAACATAGTCATTTCTTCATTGCCGTCCAAAAACAACGCTTTTTTGCATTCCTGTCTCACTTTCTCTTAGAAACAATGATTTACATCAATCGTTTTACATAATTCTTGTTTCTCATGAAATTTCTAACATTGCCCACAATTATCAACTTTCTAAGTCTTTCTGAGCAGGAGAAATCGCAAAACATAGTCATTTCTTCATTGCCGTCCAAAAACAACGCTTTTTTGCATTTCTTTCTCACTTTCTCTTGTAAACAATGATTTACATCAATCCTTTTACATAATTCTTGTTTCTCATGACATTTCTAACATTGCCCACAATTATCAACTTTCTAAGTCTTTCTGAGCAGGAGAAATCGCAAAACATAGTCATTTCTTCATTCTTGTCCAAAAACAACGCTTTTTTGCATTTCTGTCTCACTTTCTCTTGTAAACAATGATTTACATCAATCCTTTTTAGATAATTCTTGTTTCTCATGACATTTCTAACATTGCCCACAATTATCAACTTTCTAAGTCTTTCTGAGCAGGAGAAATCGCAAAACATAGTCATTTCTTCATTGCCGTCCAAAAACAACGCTTTTTTGCATTCCTGTCTCACTTTCTCTTAGAAACAATGATTTACATCAATCGTTTTACATAATTCTTGTTTTTCATGACATTTCTAACATTGCCCACAATTATCAACTTTCTAAGTCTTTCTGAGCAGGAGAAATCGCAAAACATAGTCATTTCTTCATTGCCGTCCAAAAACAACGCTTTTTTGCATTCCTGTCTCACTTTCTCTTAGAAACAATGATTTACATCAATCCTTTTACATAATTCTTGTTTCTCATGACATTTCTAACATTGCCCACAATTTTCAACTTTCTAAGTCTTTCTGAGCAGGAGAAATCGCAAAACACAGTCATTGCCGTCCAAAAACAACGCTTTTTTGCATTTCTTTCTCACTTTCTCTTGTAAACAATGATTTACATAAATCCTTTTACATAATTCTTGTTTCTCATGACATTTCTAACATTGCCCACAATTATCAACTTTCTAAGTCTTTCTGAGCAGGAGAAATCGCAAAACATAGTCATTTCTTCATTGCCGTCCAAAAACAACGCTTTTTTGCATTTCTGTCTCACTTTCTCTTAGAAACAATGATTTACATCAATCGTTTTACATAATTCTTGTTTCTCATGACATTTCTAACATTGCCCACAATTATCAACTTTCTAAGTCTTTCTGAGCAGGAGAAATCGCAAAACATAGTCATTTCTTCATTGCCGTCCAAAAACAACGCTTTTTTGCATTCCTGTCTCACTTTCTCTTAGAAACAATGATTTACATCAATCGTTTTACATAATTCTTGTTTCTCATGACATTTCTAACATTGCGCACAATTATCAACTTTCTAAGTCTTTCTGAGCAGGAGAAATCGCAAAACATAGTCATTTCTTCATTGCCGTCCAAAAACAACGCTTTTTTGCATTTCTTTCTCACTTTCTCTTGTAAACAATGATTTACATCAATCCTTTTACATAATTCTTGTTTCTCATGACATTTCTAACATTGCCCACAATTATCAACTTTCTAAGTCTTTCTGAGCAGGAGAAATCGCAAAACATAGTCATTTCTTCATTGCCGTCCAAAAACAACGCTTTTTTGCATTCCTGTCTCACTTTCTCTTAGAAACAATGATTTACATCAATCCTTTTACATAATTCGTGTTTCTCATGACATTTCTAACATTGCCCACAATTATCAACTTTCTAAGTCTTTCTGAGCACGAGAAATCGCGAAATATAGTCATTTCTTCATTGCCGTCCAAAAACAACGCTTTTTTGCATTTCTTTCTCACTTTCTCTTGTAAACAATGATTTACATCAATCCTTTTACATAATTCTTGTTTCTCATGACATTTCTAACATTGCCCACAATTATCAACTTTCTAAGTCTTTCTGAGCAGGAGAAATCGCAAAACATAGTCATTTCTTCATTGCCGTCCAAAAACAACGCTTTTTGCATTCCTGTCTCACTTTCTCTTAGAAACAATGATTTACATCAATCCTTTTACATAATTCTTGTTTCTCATGACATTTCTAACATTGCCCACAATTATCAACTTTCTAAGTCTTTCTGAGCAGGAGAAATCGCAAAACATAGTCATTTCTTCATTGCCGTCCAAAAACAACGCTTTTTTGCATTCCTGTCTCACTTTCTCTTAGAAACAATGATTTACATCAATCCTTTTACATAATTCGTGTTTCTCATGACATTTCTAACATTGCCCACAATTATCAACTTTCTAAGTCTTTCTGAGCACGAGAAATCGCGAAATATAGTCATTTCTTCATGCCGTCAAAAAACAACGCTTTTTTGCATTTCTTTCTCACTTTCTCTTGTAAACAATGATTTACATCAATCCTTTTACATAATTCTTGTTTCTCATGACATTTCTAACATTGCCCACAATTATCAACTTTCTAAGTCTTTCTGAGCAGGAGAAATTGCAAAACATAGTCATTTCTTCATTGCCGTCCAAAAACAACGCTTTTTTGCATTCCTGTCTCACTTTCTCTTAGAAACAATGATTTACATCAATCCTTTTACATAATTCGTGTTTCTCATGACATTTCTAACATTGCCCACAATTATCAACTTTCTAAGTCTTTCTGAGCAGGAGAAATCGCAAAACATAGTCATTTCTTCATTGCCGTCCAAAAACAACGCTTTTTTGCATTCCTGTCTCACTTTCTCTTAGAAACAATGATTTACATCAATCGTTTTACATAATTCTTGTTTCTCATGACATTTCTAACATTGCCCACAATTATCAACTTTCTAAGTCTTTCTGAGCAGGAGAAATCGCAAAACATAGTCATTTCTTCATTGCCGTCCAAAAACAACGCTTTTTTGCATTTCTTTCTCACTTTCTCTTGTAAACAATGATTTACATCAATCCTTTTACATAATTCTTGTTTCTCATGACATTTCTAACATTGCCCACAATTATCAACTTTCTAAGTCTTTCTGAGCAGGAGAAATCGCAAAACATAGTCATTTCTTCATTCTTGTCCAAAAACAACGCTTTTTTGCATTTCTGTCTCACTTTCTCTTGTAAACAATGATTTACATCAATCCTTTTTAGATAATTCTTGTTTCTCATGACATTTCTAACATTGCCCACAATTATCAACTTTCTAAGTCTTTCTGAGCAGGAGAAATCGCAAAACATAGTCATTTCTTCATTGCCGTCCAAAAACAACGCTTTTTTGCATTCCTGTCTCACTTTCTCTTAGAAACAATGATTTACATCAATCGTTTTACATAATTCTTGTTTTTCATGACATTTCTAACATTGCCCACAATTATCAACTTTCTAAGTCTTTCTGAGCAGGAGAAATCGCAAAACATAGTCATTTCTTCATTGCCGTCCAAAAACAACGCTTTTTTGCATTCCTGTCTCACTTTCTCTTAGAAACAATGATTTACATCAATCCTTTTACATAATTCTTGTTTCTCATGACATTTCTAACATTGCCCACAATTTTCAACTTTCTAAGTCTTTCTGAGCAGGAGAAATCGCAAAACACAGTCATTGCCGTCCAAAAACAACGCTTTTTTGCATTTCTTTCTCACTTTCTCTTGTAAACAATGATTTACATAAATCCTTTTACATAATTCTTGTTTCTCATGACATTTCTAACATTGCCCACAATTATCAACTTTCTAAGTCTTTCTGAGCAGGAGAAATCGCAAAACATAGTCATTTCTTCATTGCCGTCCAAAAACAACGCTTTTTTGCATTCCTGTCTCACTTTCTTTTAGAAACAATGATTTACATCAATCCTTTTACATAATTCGTGTTTCTCATGACATTTCTAACATTCACACAATTATCAACTTTCTAAGTCTTTCTGAGCAGGAGAAATCGCAAAACATAGTCATTTCTTCATTGCCGTCCAAAAACAACGCTTTTTTGCATTTCTTTCTCACTTTCTCTTGTAAACAATGATTTACATCAATCCTTTTACATAATTCTTGTTTCTCATGACATTTCTAACATTGCCCACAATTATCAACTTTCTAAGTCTTTCTGAGCAGGAGAAATCGCAAAACATAGTCATTTCTTCATTGCCGTCCAAAAACAACGCTTTTTTGCATTTCTGTCTCACTTTCTCTTAGAAACAATGATTTACATCAATCGTTTTACATAATTCTTGTTTCTCATGACATTTCTAACATTGCCCACAATTATCAACTTTCTAAGTCTTTCTGAGCAGGAGAAATCGCAAAACATAGTCATTTCTTCATTGCCGTCCAAAAACAACGCTTTTTTGCATTCCTGTCTCACTTTCTCTTAGAAACAATGATTTACATCAATCGTTTTACATAATTCTTGTTTCTCATGACATTTCTAACATTGCGCACAATTATCAACTTTCTAAGTCTTTCTGAGCAGGAGAAATCGCAAAACATAGTCATTTCTTCATTGCCGTCCAAAAACAACGCTTTTTTGCATTTCTTTCTCACTTTCTCTTGTAAACAATGATTTACATCAATCCTTTTACATAATTCTTGTTTCTCATGACATTTCTAACATTGCCCACAATTATCAACTTTCTAAGTCTTTCTGAGCAGGAGAAATCGCAAAACATAGTCATTTCTTCATTGCCGTCCAAAAACAACGCTTTTTTGCATTCCTGTCTCACTTTCTCTTAGAAACAATGATTTACATCAATCCTTTTACATAATTCGTGTTTCTCATGACATTTCTAACATTGCCCACAATTATCAACTTTCTAAGTCTTTCTGAGCAGGAGAAATCGCAAAACATAGTCATTTCTTCATTGCCGTCCAAAAACAACGCTTTTTTGCATTTCTTTCTCACTTTCTCTTGTAAACAATGATTTACATCAATCCTTTTACATAATTCTTGTTTCTCATGACATTTCTAACATTGCCCACAATTATCAACTTTCTAAGTCTTTCTGAGCAGGAGAAATCGCAAAACATAGTCATTTCTTCATTGCCGTCCAAAAACAACGCTTTTTTGCATTCCTGTCTCACTTTCTCTTAGAAACAATGATTTACATCAATCCTTTTACATAATTCGTGTTTCTCATGACATTTCTAACATTGCCCACAATTATCAACTTTCTAAGTCTTTCTGAGCACGAGAAATCGCGAAACATAGTCATTTCTTCATTGCCGTCCAAAAACAACGCTTTTTTGCATTTCTTTCTCACTTTCTCTTGTAAACAATGATTTACATCAATCCTTTTTAGATAATTCTTGTTTCTCATGACATTTCTAACATTGCCCACAATTATCAACTTTCTAAGTCTTTCTGAGCAGGAGAAATCGCAAAACATAGTCATTTCTTCATTGCCGTCCAAAAACAACGCTTTTTGCATTCCTGTCTCACTTTCTCTTAGAAACAATGATTTACATCAATCCTTTTACATAATTCTTGTTTTTCATGACATTTCTAACATTGCCCACAATTATCAACTTTCTAAGTCTTTCTGAGCAGGAGAAATCGCAAAACATAGTCATTTCTTCATTGCCGTCCAAAAACAACGCTTTTTTGCATTCCTGTCTCACTTTCTCTTAGAAACAATGATTTACATCAATCCTTTTACATAATTCGTGTTTCTCATGACATTTCTAACATTGCCCACAATTTTCAACTTTCTAAGTCTTTCTGAGCAGGAGAAATCGCAAAACACAGTCATTGCCGTCCAAAAACAACGCTTTTTTGCATTTCTTTCTCACTTTCTCTTGTAAACAATGATTTACATAAATCCTTTTACATAATTCTTGTTTCTCATGACATTTCTAACATTGCCCACAATTATCAACTTTCTAAGTCTTTCTGAGCAGGAGAAATCGCAAAACATAGTCATTTCTTCATTGCCGTCCAAAAACAACGCTTTTTTGCATTCCTGTCTCACTTTCTTTTAGAAACAATGATTTACATCAATCCTTTTACATAATTCGTGTTTCTCATGACATTTCTAACATTCACACAATTATCAACTTTCTAAGTCTTTCTGAGCAGGAGAAATCGCAAAACATAGTCATTTCTTCATTGCCGTCCAAAAACAACGCTTTTTTGCATTTCTTTCTCACTTTCTCTTGTAAACAATGATTTACATCAATCCTTTTACATAATTCTTGTTTCTCATGACATTTCTAACATTGCCCACAATTATCAACTTTCTAAGTCTTTCTGAGCAGGAGAAATCGCAAAACATAGTCATTTCTTCATTGCCGTCCAAAAACAACGCTTTTTTGCATTTCTGTCTCACTTTCTCTTAGAAACAATGATTTACATCAATCGTTTTACATAATTCTTGTTTCTCATGACATTTCTAACATTGCCCACAATTATCAACTTTCTAAGTCTTTCTGAGCAGGAGAAATCGCAAAACATAGTCATTTCTTCATTGCCGTCCAAAAACAACGCTTTTTTGCATTCCTGTCTCACTTTCTCTTAGAAACAATGATTTACATCAATCGTTTTACATAATTCTTGTTTCTCATGACATTTCTAACATTGCCCACAATTATCAACTTTCTAAGTCTTTCTGAGCAGGAGAAATCGCAAAACATAGTCATTTCTTCATTGCCGTCCAAAAACAACGCTTTTTTGCATTTCTTTCTCACTTTCTCTTGTAAACAATGATTTACATCAATCCTTTTACATAATTCTTGTTTCTCATGACATTTCTAACATTGCCCACAATTATCAACTTTCTAAGTCTTTCTGAGCAGGAGAAATCGCAAAACATAGTCATTTCTTCATTGCCGTCCAAAAACAACGCTTTTTTGCATTCCTGTCTCACTTTCTCTTAGAAACAATGATTTACATCAATCCTTTTACATAATTCGTGTTTCTCATGACATTTCTAACATTGCCCACAATTATCAACTTTCTAAGTCTTTCTGAGCACGAGAAATCGCGAAATATAGTCATTTCTTCATTGCCGTCCAAAAACAACGCTTTTTTGCATTTCTTTCTCACTTTCTCTTGTAAACAATGATTTACATCAATCCTTTTACATAATTCTTGTTTCTCATGACATTTCTAACATTGCCCACAATTATCAACTTTCTAAGTCTTTCTGAGCAGGAGAAATCGCAAAACATAGTCATTTCTTCATTGCCGTCCAAAAACAACGCTTTTTGCATTCCTGTCTCACTTTCTCTTAGAAACAATGATTTACATCAATCCTTTTACATAATTCTTGTTTCTCATGACATTTCTAACATTGCCCACAATTATCAACTTTCTAAGTCTTTCTGAGCAGGAGAAATCGCAAAACATAGTCATTTCTTCATTGCCGTCCAAAAACAACGCTTTTTTGCATTCCTGTCTCACTTTCTCTTAGAAACAATGATTTACATCAATCCTTTTACATAATTCGTGTTTCTCATGACATTTCTAACATTGCCCACAATTATCAACTTTCTAAGTCTTTCTGAGCACGAGAAATCGCGAAATATAGTCATTTCTTCATGCCGTCAAAAAACAACGCTTTTTTGCATTTCTTTCTCACTTTCTCTTGTAAACAATGATTTACATCAATCCTTTTACATAATTCTTGTTTCTCATGACATTTCTAACATTGCCCACAATTATCAACTTTCTAAGTCTTTCTGAGCAGGAGAAATCGCAAAACATAGTCAGCACAGTGGCTTTGTGGTTAGCACTTCTGCCTCACAGTGCTGGGGTCATGAGTTCAATTCCCGACCATGGCCTTATCTGTGTGGAGTTTGTATGTTCTCCCTGTGTTTGCGTGGGTTTCCTCCGGGTGCTCCGGTTTCCTCCCACACTCCAAAAACATACTGGTAGGTTAATTGGCTTCTATCAAAATTGACCCTAATCTCTCCCTCTCTGTCTGTCCTCCTCTCTGTCTGTCTGTGTGTGAGTGTGTGTCTATATTAGGGAATTTAGACTGTAAGCTCCAATGGGGCAGGGACTGATGTGAATGTGTTCTCTGTTCAGCGCTGCGGAATTAGTGGCGCTATATAAATAAATGATGATGATGATGATGATGATGATTTCTTCATTGCCGTCCAAAAACAACGCTTTTTTGCATTTCTTTCTCACTTTCTCTTGTAAACAATGATTTACATCAATCCTTTTACATAATTCTTGTTTCTCATGACATTTCTAACATTGCCCACAATTATCAACTTTCTAAGTCTTTCTGAGCAGGAGAAATCGCAAAACATAGTCATTTCTTCATTGCCGTCCAAAAACAACGCTTTTTTGCATTTCTGTCTCACTTTCTCTTAGAAACAATGATTTACATCAATCGTTTTACATAATTCTTGTTTCTCATGACATTTCTAACATTGCCCACAATTATCAACTTTCTAAGTCTTTCTGAGCAGGAGAAATCGCAAAACATAGTCATTTCTTCATTGCCGTCCAAAAACAACGCTTTTTTGCATTCCTGTCTCACTTTCTCTTAGAAACAATGATTTACATCAATCGTTTTACATAATTCTTGTTTCTCATGACATTTCTAACATTGCCCACAATTATCAACTTTCTAAGTCTTTCTGAGCAGGAGAAATCGCAAAACATAGTCATTTCTTCATTGCCGTCCAAAAACAACGCTTTTTTGCATTTCTTTCTCACTTTCTCTTGTAAACAATGATTTACATCAATCCTTTTACATAATTCTTGTTTCTCATGACATTTCTAACATTGCCCACAATTATCAACTTTCTAAGTCTTTCTGAGCAGGAGAAATCGCAAAACATAGTCATTTCTTCATTGCCGTCCAAAAACAACGCTTTTTTGCATTCCTGTCTCACTTTCTCTTAGAAACAATGATTTACATCAATCCTTTTACATAATTCGTGTTTCTCATGACATTTCTAACATTGCCCACAATTATCAACTTTCTAAGTCTTTCTGAGCACGAGAAATCGCGAAATATAGTCATTTCTTCATTGCCGTCCAAAAACAACGCTTTTTTGCATTTCTTTCTCACTTTCTCTTGTAAACAATGATTTACATCAATCCTTTTACATAATTCTTGTTTCTCATGACATTTCTAACATTGCCCACAATTATCAACTTTCTAAGTCTTTCTGAGCAGGAGAAATCGCAAAACATAGTCATTTCTTCATTGCCGTCCAAAAACAACGCTTTTTGCATTCCTGTCTCACTTTCTCTTAGAAACAATGATTTACATCAATCCTTTTACATAATTCTTGTTTCTCATGACATTTCTAACATTGCCCACAATTATCAACTTTCTAAGTCTTTCTGAGCAGGAGAAATCGCAAAACATAGTCATTTCTTCATTGCCGTCCAAAAACAACGCTTTTTTGCATTCCTGTCTCACTTTCTCTTAGAAACAATGATTTACATCAATCCTTTTACATAATTCGTGTTTCTCATGACATTTCTAACATTGCCCACAATTATCAACTTTCTAAGTCTTTCTGAGCACGAGAAATCGCGAAATATAGTCATTTCTTCATGCCGTCAAAAAACAACGCTTTTTTGCATTTCTTTCTCACTTTCTCTTGTAAACAATGATTTACATCAATCCTTTTACATAATTCTTGTTTCTCATGACATTTCTAACATTGCCCACAATTATCAACTTTCTAAGTCTTTCTGAGCAGGAGAAATTGCAAAACATAGTCATTTCTTCATTGCCGTCCAAAAACAACGCTTTTTTGCATTCCTGTCTCACTTTCTCTTAGAAACAATGATTTACATCAATCCTTTTACATAATTCGTGTTTCTCATGACATTTCTAACATTGCCCACAATTATCAACTTTCTAAGTCTTTCTGAGCAGGAGAAATCGCAAAACATAGTCATTTCTTCATTGCCGTCCAAAAACAACGCTTTTTTGCATTCCTGTCTCACTTTCTCTTAGAAACAATGATTTACATCAATCGTTTTACATAATTCTTGTTTCTCATGACATTTCTAACATTGCCCACAATTATCAACTTTCTAAGTCTTTCTGAGCAGGAGAAATCGCAAAACATAGTCATTTCTTCATTGCCGTCCAAAAACAACGCTTTTTTGCATTTCTTTCTCACTTTCTCTTGTAAACAATGATTTACATCAATCCTTTTACATAATTCTTGTTTCTCATGACATTTCTAACATTGCCCACAATTATCAACTTTCTAAGTCTTTCTGAGCAGGAGAAATCGCAAAACATAGTCATTTCTTCATTCTTGTCCAAAAACAACGCTTTTTTGCATTTCTGTCTCACTTTCTCTTGTAAACAATGATTCACATCAATCCTTTTTAGATAATTCTTGTTTCTCATGACATTTCTAACATTGCCCACAATTATCAACTTTCTAAGTCTTTCTGAGCAGGAGAAATCGCAAAACATAGTCATTTCTTCATTGCCGTCCAAAAACAACGCTTTTTTGCATTCCTGTCTCACTTTCTCTTAGAAACAATGATTTACATCAATCGTTTTACATAATTCTTGTTTTTCATGATATTTCTAACATTGCCCACAATTATCAACTTTCTAAGTCTTTCTGAGCAGGAGAAATCGCAAAACATAGTCATTTCTTCATTGCCGTCCAAAAACAACGCTTTTTTGCATTCCTGTCTCACTTTCTCTTAGAAACAATGATTTACATCAATCCTTTTACATAATTCTTGTTTCTCATGACATTTCTAACATTGCCCACAATTTTCAACTTTCTAAGTCTTTCTGAGCAGGAGAAATCGCAAAACACAGTCATTGCCGTCCAAAAACAACGCTTTTTTGCATTTCTTTCTCACTTTCTCTTGTAAACAATGATTTACATAAATCCTTTTACATAATTCTTGTTTCTCATGACATTTCTAACATTGCCCACAATTATCAACTTTCTAAGTCTTTCTGAGCAGGAGAAATCGCAAAACATAGTCATTTCTTCATTGCCGTCCAAAAACAACGCTTTTTTGCATTCCTGTCTCACTTTCTTTTAGAAACAATGATTTACATCAATCCTTTTACATAATTCGTGTTTCTCATGACATTTCTAACATTCACACAATTATCAACTTTCTAAGTCTTTCTGAGCACGAGAAATCGCGAAATATAGTCATTTCTTCATTGCCGTCCAAAAACAACGCTTTTTTGCATTTCTTTCTCACTTTCTCTTGTAAACAATGATTTACATCAATCCTTTTTACATAATTCTTGTTTCTCATGACATTTCTAACATTGCCCACAATTATCAACTTTCTAAGTCTTTCTGAGCAGGAGAAATCGCAAAACATAGTCATTTCTTCATTGCCGTCCAAAAACAACGCTTTTTTGCATTCCTGTCTCACTTTCTCTTAGAAACAATGATTTACATCAATCGTTTTACATAATTCTTGTTTCTCATGACATTTCTAACATTGCCCACAATTATCAACTTTCTAAGTCTTTCTGAGCAGGAGAAATCGCAAAACATAGTCATTTCTTCATTGCCGTCCAAAAACAACGCTTTTTTGCATTTCTTTCTCACTTTCTCTTGTAAACAATGATTTACATCAATCCTTTTTACATAATTCTTGTTTCTTATGACATTTCTAACATTGCCCACAATTATCAACTTTCTAAGTCTTTCTGAGCAGGAGAAATCGCAAAACATAGTCATTTCTTCATTGCCGTCCAAAAACAACGCTTTTTTGCATTCCTGTCTCACTTTCTCTTAGAAACAATGATTTACATCAATCGTTTTACATAATTCTTGTTTCTCATGACATTTCTAACATTGCCCACAATTATCAACTTTCTAAGTCTTTCTGAGCACGAGAAATCGCGAAATATAGTCATTTCTTCATTGCCGTCCAAAAACAACGCTTTTTTGCATTTCTTTCTCACTTTCTCTTGTAAACAATGATTTACATCAATCCTTTTACATAATTCTTGTTTCTCATGACATTTCTAACATTGCCCACAATTATCAACTTTCTAAGTCTTTCTGAGCAGGAGAAATCGCAAAACATAGTCATTTCTTCATTGCCGTCCAAAAACAATGCTTTTTTGCATTCCTGTCTCACTTTCTCTTAGAAACAATGATTTACATCAATCCTTTTATATAATTCTTGTTTCTCATGACATTTCTAATATTGCCCACAATTATCAACTTTCTAAGTCTTTCTGAGCAGGAGAAATCGCAAAACATAGTCATTTATTCATTGCCGTCCAAAAACAACGCTTTTTTGCATTTCTGTCTCACTTTCTCTTGTAAACAATGATTTACATCAATCCTTTTACATAATTCTTGTTTCTCATGACATTTCTAACATTGCCCACAATTATCAACTTTCTAAGTCTTTCTGAGCAGGAGAAATCGCAAAACATAGTCATTTCTTCATTGCCGTCCAAAAACAACGCTTTTTTGCATTCCTATCTCACTTTCTCTTAGAAACAATGATTTACATCAATCGTTTTACATAATTCTTGTTTCTCATGACATTTCTAACATTGCCCACAATTATCAACTTTCTAAGTCTTTCTGAGCAGGAGAAATCGCAAAACATAGTCATTTCTTCATTGCCGTCCAAAAACAACGCTTTTTTGCATTTCTTTCTCACTTTCTCTTGTAAACAATGATTTACATCAATCCTTTTACATAATTCTTGTTTCTCATGACATTTCTAACATTGCCCACAATTATCAACTTTCTAAGTCTTTCTGAGCAGGAGAAATCGCAAAACATAGTCATTTCTTCATTGCCGTACAAAAACAACGCTTTTTTGCATTCCTGTCTCACTTTCTCTTAGAAACAATGATTTACATCAATCCTTTTACATAATTCGTGTTTCTCATGACATTTCTAACATTGCCCACAATTATCAACTTTCTAAGTCTTTCTGAGCACGAGAAATCGCGAAATATAGTCATTTCTTCATTGCCGTCCAAAAACAACGCTTTTTTGCATTTCTTTCTCACTTTCTCTTGTAAACAATGATTTACATCAATCCTTTTACATAATTCTTGTTTCTCATGACATTTCTAACATTGCCCACAATTATCAACTTTCTAAGTCTTTCTGAGCAGGAGAAATCGCAAAACATAGTCATTTCTTCATTGCCGTCCAAAAACAACGCTTTTTTGCATTCCTGTCTCACTTTCTCTTAGAAACAATGATTTACATCAATCCTTTTACATAATTCGTGTTATTCATGACATTTCTAACATTGCCCACAATTATCAACTTTCTAAGTCTTTCTGAGCACGAGAAATCGCGAAATATAGTAATTTCTTCATTGCCGTCCAAAAACAACGCTTTTTTGCATTTCTTTCTCACTTTCTCTTGTAAACAATGATTTACATCAATCCTTTTACATAATTCTTGTTTCTCATGACATTTCTAACATTGCCCACAATTATTAACTTTCTAAGTCTTTCTGAGCAGGAGAAATCGCAAAACATAGTCATTTCTTCATTGCCGTCCAAAAACAACGCTTTTTTGCATTCCTGTCTCACTTTCTCTTAGAAACAATGATTTACATCAATCGTTTTTACATAATTCTTGTTTCTCATGACATTTCTAACATTGCCCACAATTATCAACTTTCTAAGTCTTTCTGAGCACGAGAAATCGCGAAATATAGTCATTTCTTCATTGCCGTCCAAAAACAACGCTTTTTTGCATTTCTTTCTCACTTTCTCTTGTAAACAATGATTTACATCAATCCTTTTACATAATTCTTGTTTCTCATGACATTTCTAACATTGCCCACAATTATCAACTTTCTAAGTCTTTCTGAGCAGGAGAAATCGCAAAACATAGTCATTTCTTCATTGCCGTCCAAAAACAACGCTTTTTTGCATTCCTGTCTCACTTTCTCTTAGAAACAATGATTTACATCAATCGTTTTACATAATTCTTGTTTCTTATGACATTTCTAACATTGCCCACAATTATCAACTTTCTAAGTCTTTCTGAGCAGGAGAAATCGCAAAACATAGTCATTTCTTCATTGCCGTCCAAAAACAACGCTTTTTTGCATTTCTTTCTCACTTTCTCTTGTAAACAATGATTTACATCAATCCTTTTACATAATTCTTGTTTCTCATGACATTTCTAACATTGCCCACAATTATCAACTTTCTAAGTCTTTCTGAGCAGGAGAAATCGCAAAACATAGTCATTTCTTCATTGCCGTCCAAAAACAACGCTTTTTTGCATTTCTGTCTCACTTTCTCTTAGAAACAATGATTTACATCAATCGTTTTACATAATTCTTGTTTCTCATGACATTTCTAACATTGCGCACAATTATCAACTTTCTAAGTCTTTCTGAGCAGGAGAAATCGCAAAACATAGTCATTTCTTCATTGCCGTCCAAAAACAACGCTTTTTTGCATTTCTTTCTCACTTTCTCTTCGTAAACAATGATTTACATCAATCCTTTTACATAATTCTTGTTTCTCATGACATTTCTAACATTGCCCACAATTATCAACTTTCTAAGTCTTTCTGAGCAGGAGAAATCGCAAAACATAGTCATTTCTTCATTGCCGTCCAAAAACAACGCTTTTTTGCATTTCTGTCTCACTTTCTCTTAGAAACAATGATTTACATCAATCGTTTTACATAATTCTTGTTTCTCATGACATTCTAACATTGCGCACAATTATCAACTTTCTAAGTCTTTCTGAGCAGGAGAAATCGCAAAACATAGTCATTTCTTCATTGCCGTCCAAAAACAACGCTTTTTTGCATTCCTGTCTCACTTTCTCTTAGAAACAATGATTTACATCAATCCTTTTACATAATTCGTGTTTCTCATGACATTTCTAACATTGCCCACAATTATCAACTTTCTAAGTCTTTCTGAGCACGAGAAATCGCGAAATATAGTCATTTCTTCATTGCCGTCCAAAAACAACGCTTTTTTGCATTTCTTCTCACTTTCTCTTGTAAACAATGATTTACATCAATCCTTTTACATAATTCTTGTTTCTCATGACATTTCTAACATTGCCCACAATTATCAACTTTCTAAGTCTTTCTGAGCAGGAGAAATCGCAAAACATAGTCATTTCTTCATTGCCGTCCAAAAACAACGCTTTTTTGCATTCCTGTCTCACTTTCTCTTAGAAACAATGATTTACATCAATCGTTTTACATAATTCTTGTTTCTTATGACATTTCTAACATTGCCCACAATTATCAACTTTCTAAGTCTTTCTGAGCAGGAGAAATCGCAAAACATAGTCATTTCTTCATTGCCGTCCAAAAACAACGCTTTTTTGCATTTCTTTCTCACTTTCTCTTGTAAACAATGATTTACATCAATCCTTTTACATAATTCTTGTTTCTCATGACATTTCTAACATTGCCCACAATTATCAACTTTCTAAGTCTTTCTGAGCAGGAGAAATCGCAAAACATAGTCATTTCTTCATTGCCGTCCAAAAACAACGCTTTTTTGCATTTCTGTCTCACTTTCTCTTAGAAACAATGATTTACATCAATCGTTTTACATAATTCTTGTTTCTCATGACATTTCTAACATTGCGCACAATTATCAACTTTCTAAGTCTTTCTGAGCAGGAGAAATCGCAAAACATAGTCATTTCTTCATTGCCGTCCAAAAACAACGCTTTTTTGCATTTCTTTCTCACTTTCTCTTGTAAACAATGATTTACATCAATCCTTTTACATAATTCTTGTTTCTCATGACATTTCTAACATTGCCCACAATTATCAACTTTCTAAGTCTTTCTGAGCAGGAGAAATCGCAAAACATAGTCATTTCTTCATTGCCGTCCAAAAACAACGCTTTTTTGCATTTTCTCACTTTCTCTTAGAAACAATGATTTACATCAATCGTTTTACATAATTCTTGTTTCTCATGACATTTCTAACATTGCGCACAATTATCAACTTTCTAAGTCTTTCTGAGCAGGAGAAATCGCAAAACATAGTCATTTCTTCATTGCCGTCCAAAAACAACGCTTTTTTGCATTTCTTTCTCACTTTCTCTTGTAAACCCCAATGATTTACATCAATCCTTTTACATAATTCTTGTTTCTCATGACATTTCTAACATTGCTCACAATTATCAACTTTCTAAGTCTTTCTGAGCACGAGAAATCGCAAAACATAGTCATTTCTTCATTGCCGTCCAAAAACAACGCTTTTTTGCATTCCTGTCTCACTTTCTCTTAGAAACAATGATTTACATCAATCCTTTTACATAATTCGTGTTTCTCATGACATTTCTAACATTGCCCACAATTATCAACTTTCTAAGTCTTTCTAAGCACGAGAAATCGCGAAATATAGTCATTTCTTCATTGCCGTCCAAAAACAACGCTTTTTTGCATTTCTTTCTCACTTTCTCTTGTAAACAATGATTTACATCAATCCTTTTACATTATTCTTGTTTCTCATGACATTTCTAACATTGCCCACAATTATCAACTTTCTAAGTCTTTCTGAGCAGGAGAAATCGCAAAACATAGTCATTTCTTCATTGCCGTCCAAAAACAACGCTTTTTTGCATTTCTGTCTCACTTTCTCTTGTAAACAATGATTTACATCAATCCTTTTTACATAATTCTTGTTTCTCATGACATTTCTAACATTGCCCACAATTATCAACTTTCTAAGTCTTTCTGAGCAGGAGAAATCGCAAAACATAGTCATTTCTTCATTGCCATCCAAAAACAACGCTTTTTTGCATTCCTGTCTCACTTTCTCTTAGAAACAATGATTTACATCAATCGTTTTACATAATTCTTGTTTCTCATGACATTTCTAACATTGCGCACAATTATCAACTTTCTAAGTCTTTCTGAGCAGGAGAAATCGCAAAACATAGTCATTTCTTCATTGCCGTCCAAAAACAACGCTTTTTTGCATTCCTGTCTCACTTTCTCTTAGAAACAATGATTTACATCAATCCTTTTACATAATTCGTGTTTCTCATGACATTTCTAACATTGCCCACAATTATCAACTTTCTAAGTCTTTCTGAGCACGAGAAATCGCGAAATATAGTCATTTCTTCATTGCCGTCCAAAAACAACGCTTTTTTGCATTTCTTTCTCACTTTCTCTTGTAAACAATGATTTACATCAATCCTTTTACATAATTCTTGTTTCTCATGACATTTCTAACATTGCCCACAATTATCAACTTTCTAAGTCTTTCTGAGCAGGAGAAATCGCAAAACATAGTCATTTCTTCATTGCCGTCCAAAAACAACGCTTTTTTGCATTCCTGTCTCACTTTCTCTTAGAAACAATGATTTACATCAATCGTTTTACATAATTCTTGTTTCTTATGACATTTCTAACATTGCCCACAATTATCAACTTTCTAAGTCTTTCTGAGCAGGAGAAATCGCAAAACATAGTCATTTCTTCATTGCCGTCCAAAAACAACGCTTTTTTGCATTTCTTTCTCACTTTCTCTTGTAAACAATGATTTACATCAATCCTTTTACATAATTCTTGTTTCTCATGACATTTCTAACATTGCCCACAATTATCAACTTTCTAAGTCTTTCTGAGCAGGAGAAATCGCAAAACATAGTCATTTCTTCATTGCCGTCCAAAAACAACGCTTTTTTGCATTTCTGTCTCACTTTCTCTTAGAAACAATGATTTACATCAATCGTTTTACATAATTCTTGTTTCTCATGACATTTCTAACATTGCGCACAATTATCAACTTTCTAAGTCTTTCTGAGCAGGAGAAATCGCAAAACATAGGTCATTTCTTTCATTGCCGTCCAAAAACAACGCTTTTTTGCATTTCTTTCTCACTTTCTCTTGTAAACAATGATTTACATCAATCCTTTTACATAATTCTTGTTTCTCATGACATTTCTAACATTGCCCACAATTATCAACTTTCTAAGTCTTTCTGAGCAGGAGAAATCGCAAAACATAGTCATTTCTTCATTGCCGTCCAAAAACAACGCTTTTTTGCATTCCTGTCTCACTTTCTCTTAGAAACAATGATTTACATCAATCGTTTTACATAATTCTTGTTTCTCATGACATTTCTAACATTGCCCACAATTATCAACTTTCTAAGTCTTTCTGAGCACGAGAAATCGCGAAATATAGTCATTTCTTCATTGCCGTCCAAAAACAACGCTTTTTTGCATTTCTTTCTCACTTTCTCTTGTAAACAATGATTTACATCAATCCTTTTACATAATTCTTGTTTCTCATGACATTTCTAACATTGCCCACAATTATCAACTTTCTAAGTCTTTCTGAGCAGGAGAAATCGCAAAACATAGTCATTTCTTCATTGCCGTCCAAAAACAATGCTTTTTTGCATTCCTGTCTCACTTTCTCTTAGAAACAATGATTTACATCAATCCTTTTATATAATTCTTGTTTCTCATGACATTTCTAATATTGCCCACAATTATCAACTTTCTAAGTCTTTCTGAGCAGGAGAAATCGCAAAACATAGTCATTTATTCATTGCCGTCCAAAAACAACGCTTTTTTGCATTTCTGTCTCACTTTCTCTTGTAAACAATGATTTACATCAATCCTTTTACATAATTCTTGTTTCTCATGACATTTCTAACATTGCCCACAATTATCAACTTTCTAAGTCTTTCTGAGCAGGAGAAATCGCAAAACATAGTCATTTCTTCATTGCCGTCCAAAAACAACGCTTTTTTGCATTCCTATCTCACTTTCTCTTAGAAACAATGATTTACATCAATCGTTTTACATAATTCTTGTTTCTCATGACATTTCTAACATTGCCCACAATTATCAACTTTCTAAGTCTTTCTGAGCAGGAGAAATCGCAAAACATAGTCATTTCTTCATTGCCGTCCAAAAACAACGCTTTTTTGCATTTCTTTCTCACTTTCTCTTGTAAACAATGATTTACATCAATCCTTTTACATAATTCTTGTTTCTCATGACATTTCTAACATTGCCCACAATTATCAACTTTCTAAGTCTTTCTGAGCAGGAGAAATCGCAAAACATAGTCATTTCTTCATTGCCGTACAAAAACAACGCTTTTTTGCATTCCTGTCTCACTTTCTCTTAGAAACAATGATTTACATCAATCCTTTTACATAATTCGTGTTTCTCATGACATTTCTAACATTGCCCACAATTATCAACTTTCTAAGTCTTTCTGAGCACGAGAAATCGCGAAATATAGTCATTTCTTCATTGCCGTCCAAAAACAACGCTTTTTTGCATTTCTTTCTCACTTTCTCTTGTAAACAATGATTTACATCAATCCTTTTACATAATTCTTGTTTCTCATGACATTTCTAACATTGCCCACAATTATCAACTTTCTAAGTCTTTCCGAGCAGGAGAAATCGCAAAACATAGTCATTTCTTCATTGCCGTCCAAAAACAACGCTTTTTTGCATTCCTGTCTCACTTTCTCTTAGAAACAATGATTTACATCAATCCTTTTACATAATTCTTGTTTCTCATGACATTTCTAACATTGCCCACAATTATCAACTTTCTAAGTCTTTCTGAGCAGGAGAAATCGCAAAACATAGTCATTTCTTCATTGCCGTCCAAAAACAACGCTTTTTTGCATTCCTGTCTCACTTTCTCTTAGAAACAATGATTTACATCAATCCTTTTACATAATTCGTGTTATTCATGACATTTCTAACATTGCCCACAATTATCAACTTTCTAAGTCTTTCTGAGCACGAGAAATCGCGAAATATAGTCATTTCTTCATTGCCGTCCAAAAACAACGCTTTTTTGCATTTCTTTCTCACTTTCTCTTGTAAACAATGATTTACATCAATCCTTTTACATAATTCTTGTTTCTCATGACATTTCTAACATTGCCCACAATTATTAACTTTCTAAGTCTTTCTGAGCAGGAGAAATCGCAAAACATAGTCATTTCTTCATTGCCGTCCAAAAACAACGCTTTTTTGCATTCCTGTCTCACTTTCTCTTAGAAACAATGATTTACATCAATCGTTTTACATAATTCTTGTTTCTCATGACATTTCTAACATTGCCCACAATTATCAACTTTCTAAGTCTTTCTGAGCACGAGAAATCGCGAAATATAGTCATTTCTTCATTGCCGTCCAAAAACAACGCTTTTTTTGCATTTCTTTCTCACTTTCTCTTGTAAACAATGATTTACATCAATCCTTTTACATAATTCTTGTTTCTCATGACATTTCTAACATTGCCCACAATTATCAACTTTCTAAGTCTTTCTGAGCAGGAGAAATCGCAAAACATAGTCATTTCTTCATTGCCGTCCAAAAACAACGCTTTTTTGCATTCCTGTCTCACTTTCTCTTAGAAACAATGATTTACATCAATCGTTTTACATAATTCTTGTTTCTTATGACATTTCTAACATTGCCCACAATTATCAACTTTCTAAGTCTTTCTGAGCAGGAGAAATCGCAAAACATAGTCATTTCTTCATTGCCGTCCAAAAACAACGCTTTTTTGCATTTCTTTCTCACTTTCTCTTGTAAACAATGATTTACATCAATCCTTTTACATAATTCTTGTTTCTCATGACATTTCTAACATTGCCCACAATTATCAACTTTCTAAGTCTTTCTGAGCAGGAGAAATCGCAAAACATAGTCATTTCTTCATTGCCGTCCAAAAACAACGCTTTTTTGCATTTCTGTCTCACTTTCTCTTAGAAACAATGATTTACATCAATCGTTTTACATAATTCTTGTTTCTCATGACATTTCTAACATTGCGCACAATTATCAACTTTCTAAGTCTTTCTGAGCAGGAGAAATCGCAAAACATAGTCATTTCTTCATTGCCGTCCAAAAACAACGCTTTTTTGCATTTCTTTCTCACTTTCTCTTGTAAACAATGATTTACATCAATCCTTTTACATAATTCTTGTTTCTCATGACATTTCTAACATTGCCCACAATTATCAACTTTCTAAGTCTTTCTGAGCAGGAGAAATCGCAAAACATAGTCATTTCTTCATTGCCGTCCAAAAACAACGCTTTTTTGCATTTCTGTCTCACTTTCTCTTAGAAACAATGATTTACATCAATCGTTTTACATAATTCTTGTTTCTCATGACATTTCTAACATTGCGCACAATTATCAACTTTCTAAGTCTTTCTGAGCAGGAGAAATCGCAAAACATAGTCATTTCTTCATTGCCGTCCAAAAACAACGCTTTTTTGCATTCCTGTCTCACTTTCTCTTAGAAACAATGATTTACATCAATCCTTTTACATAATTCGTGTTTCTCATGACATTTCTAACATTGCCCACAATTATCAACTTTCTAAGTCTTTCTGAGCACGAGAAATCGCGAAATATAGTCATTTCTTCATTGCCGTCCAAAAACAACGCTTTTTTGCATTTCTTTCTCACTTTCTCTTGTAAACAATGATTTACATCAATCCTTTTACATAATTCTTGTTTCTCATGACATTTCTAACATTGCCCACAATTATCAACTTTCTAAGTCTTTCTGAGCAGGAGAAATCGCAAAACATAGTCATTTCTTCATTGCCGTCCAAAAACAACGCTTTTTTGCATTCCTGTCTCACTTTCTCTTAGAAACAATGATTTACATCAATCGTTTTACATAATTCTTGTTTCTTATGACATTTCTAACATTGCCCACAATTATCAACTTTCTAAGTCTTTCTGAGCAGGAGAAATCGCAAAACATAGTCATTTCTTCATTGCCGTCCAAAAACAACGCTTTTTTGCATTTCTTTCTCACTTTCTCTTGTAAACAATGATTTACATCAATCCTTTTACATAATTCTTGTTTCTCATGACATTTCTAACATTGCCCACAATTATCAACTTTCTAAGTCTTTCTGAGCAGGAGAAATCGCAAAACATAGTCATTTCTTCATTGCCGTCCAAAAACAACGCTTTTTTGCATTTCTGTCTCACTTTCTCTTAGAAACAATGATTTACATCAATCGTTTTACATAATTCTTGTTTCTCATGACATTTCTAACATTGCGCACAATTATCAACTTTCTAAGTCTTTCTGAGCAGGAGAAATCGCAAAACATAGTCATTTCTTCATTGCCGTCCAAAAACAACGCTTTTTTGCATTTCTTTCTCACTTTCTCTTGTAAACAATGATTTACATCAATCCTTTTACATAATTCTTGTTTCTCATGACATTTCTAACATTGCCCACAATTATCAACTTTCTAAGTCTTTCTGAGCAGGAGAAATCGCAAAACATAGTCATTTCTTCATTGCCGTCCAAAAACAACGCTTTTTTGCATTTCTGTCTCACTTTCTCTTAGAAACAATGATTTACATCAATCGTTTTACATAATTCTTGTTTCTCATGACATTTCTAACATTGCGCACAATTATCAACTTTCTAAGTCTTTCTGAGCAGGAGAAATCGCAAAACATAGTCATTTCTTCATTGCCGTCCAAAAACAACGCTTTTTTGCATTTCTTTCTCACTTTCTCTTGTAAACAATGATTTACATCAATCCTTTTACATAATTCTTGTTTCTCATGACATTTCTAACATTGCTCACAATTATCAACTTTCTAAGTCTTTCTGAGCACGAGAAATCGCAAAACATAGTCATTTCTTCATTGCCGTCCAAAAACAACGCTTTTTTGCATTCCTGTCTCACTTTCTCTTAGAAACAATGATTTACATCAATCCTTTTACATAATTCGTGTTTCTCATGACATTTCTAACATTGCCCACAATTATCAACTTTCTAAGTCTTTCTAAGCACGAGAAATCGCGAAATATAGTCATTTCTTCATTGCCGTCCAAAAACAACGCTTTTTTGCATTTCTTTCTCACTTTCTCTTGTAAACAATGATTTACATCAATCCTTTTACATTATTCTTGTTTCTCATGACATTTCTAACATTGCCCACAATTATCAACTTTCTAAGTCTTTCTGAGCAGGAGAAATCGCAAAACATAGTCATTTCTTCATTGCCGTCCAAAAACAACGCTTTTTTGCATTTCTGTCTCACTTTCTCTTGTAAACAATGATTTACATCAATCCTTTTTACATAATTCTTGTTTCTCATGACATTTCTAACATTGCCCACAATTATCAACTTTCTAAGTCTTTCTGAGCAGGAGAAATCGCAAAACATAGTCATTTCTTCATTGCCATCCAAAAACAACGCTTTTTTGCATTCCTGTCTCACTTTCTCTTAGAAACAATGATTTACATCAATCGTTTTACATAATTCTTGTTTCTCATGACATTTCTAACATTGCGCACAATTATCAACTTTCTAAGTCTTTCTGAGCAGGAGAAATCGCAAAACATAGTCATTTCTTCATTGCCGTCCAAAAACAACGCTTTTTTGCATTCCTGTCTCACTTTCTCTTAGAAACAATGATTTACATCAATCCTTTTACATAATTCGTGTTTCTCATGACATTTCTAACATTGCCCACAATTATCAACTTTCTAAGTCTTTCTGAGCACGAGAAATCGCGAAATATAGTCATTTCTTCATTGCCGTCCAAAAACAACGCTTTTTTGCATTTCTTTCTCACTTTCTCTTGTAAACAATGATTTACATCAATCCTTTTACATAATTCTTGTTTCTCATGACATTTCTAACATTGCCCACAATTATCAACTTTCTAAGTCTTTCTGAGCAGGAGAAATCGCAAAACATAGTCATTTCTTCATTGCCGTCCAAAAACAACGCTTTTTTGCATTCCTGTCTCACTTTCTCTTAGAAACAATGATTTACATCAATCGTTTTACATAATTCTTGTTTCTTATGACATTTCTAACATTGCCCACAATTATCAACTTTCTAAGTCTTTCTGAGCAGGAGAAATCGCAAAACATAGTCATTTCTTCATTGCCGTCCAAAAACAACGCTTTTTTGCATTTCTTTCTCACTTTCTCTTGTAAACAATGATTTACATCAATCCTTTTACATAATTCTTGTTTCTCATGACATTTCTAACATTGCCCACAATTATCAACTTTCTAAGTCTTTCTGAGCAGGAGAAATCGCAAAACATAGTCATTTCTTCATTGCCGTCCAAAAACAACGCTTTTTTGCATTTCTGTCTCACTTTCTCTTAGAAACAATGATTTACATCAATCGTTTTACATAATTCTTGTTTCTCATGACATTTCTAACATTGCGCACAATTATCAACTTTCTAAGTCTTTCTGAGCAGGAGAAATCGCAAAACATAGTCATTTCTTCATTGCCGTCCAAAAACAACGCTTTTTTGCATTTCTTTCTCACTTTCTCTTGTAAACAATGATTTACATCAATCCTTTTACATAATTCTTGTTTCTCATGACATTTCTAACATTGCCCACAATTATCAACTTTCTAAGTCTTTCTGAGCAGGAGAAATCGCAAAACATAGTCATTTCTTCATTGCCGTCCAAAAACAACGCTTTTTTGCATTTCTGTCTCACTTTCTCTTAGAAACAATGATTTACATCAATCGTTTTACATAATTCTTGTTTCTCATGACATTTCTAACATTGCGCACAATTATCAACTTTCTAAGTCTTTCTGAGCAGGAGAAATCGCAAAACATAGTCATTTCTTCATTGCCGTCCAAAAACAACGCTTTTTTGCATTTCTTTCTCACTTTCTCTTGTAAACAATGATTTACATCAATCCTTTTACATAATTCTTGTTTCTCATGACATTTCTAACATTGCTCACAATTATCAACTTTCTAAGTCTTTCTGAGCACGAGAAATCGCAAAACATAGTCATTTCTTCATTGCCATCCAAAAACAACGCTTTTTTGCATTCCTGTCTCACTTTCTCTTAGAAACAATGATTTACATCAATCCTTTTACATAATTCGTGTTTCTCATGACATTTCTAACATTGCCCACAATTATCAACTTTCTAAGTCTTTCTAAGCACGAGAAATCGCGAAATATAGTCATTTCTTCATTGCCGTCCAAAAACAACGCTTTTTTGCATTTCTTTCTCACTTTCTCTTGTAAACAATGATTTACATCAATCCTTTTACATAATTCTTGTTTCTCATGACATTTCTAACATTGCCCACAATTATCAACTTTCTAAGTCTTTCTGAGCAGGAGAAATCGCAAAACATAGTCATTTCTTCATTGCCGTCCAAAAACAACGCTTTTTTGCATTTCTGTCTCACTTTCTCTTGTAAACAATGATTTACATCAATCCTTTTTACATAATTCTTGTTTCTCATGACATTTCTAACATTGCCCACAATTATCAACTTTCTAAGTCTTTCTGAGCAGGAGAAATCGCAAAACATAGTCATTTCTTCATTGCCATCCAAAACCAACGCTTTTTTGCATTCCTGTCTCACTTTCTCTTAGAAACAATGATTTACATCAATCGTTTTACATAATTCTTGTTTCTCATGACATTTCTAACATTGCCCACAATTATCAACTTTCTAAGTCTTTCTGAGCAGGAGAAATCGCAAAACATAGTCATTTCTTCATTGCCGTCCAAAAACAACGCTTTTTTGCATTCCTGTCTCACTTTCTCTTAGAAACAATGATTTACATCAATCCTTTTACATAATTCGTGTTATTCATGACATTTCTAACATTGCCCACAATTATCAACTTTCTAAGTCTTTCTGAGCACGAGAAATCTCGAAATATAGTCATTTCTTCATTGCCGTCCAAAAACAACGCTTTTTTGCATTCCTGTCTCACTTTCTCTTAGAAACAATGATTTACATCAATCCTTTTACATAATTCGTGTTTCTCATGACATTTCTAACATTGCCCACAATTATCAACTTTCTAAGTCTTTCTGAGCAGGAGAAATCGCAAAACATAGTCATTTCTTCATTGCCGTCCAAAAACAACGCTTTTTTGCATTCCTGTCTCACTTTCTCTTAGAAACAATGATTTACATCAATCCTTTTACATAATTCGTGTTATTCATGACATTTCTAACATTGCCCACAATTATCAACTTTCTAAGTCTTTCTGAGCACGAGAAATCGCGAAATATAGTCATTTCTTCATTGCCGTCCAAAAACAACGCTTTTTTGCATTCCTGTCTCACTTTCTCTTAGAAACAATGATTTACATCAATCCTTTTACATAATTCGTGTTTCTCATGACATTTCTAACATTGCCCACAATTATCAACTTTCTAAGTCTTTCTGAGCAGGAGAAATCGCAAAACATAGTCATTTCTTCATTGCCGTCCAAAAACAACGCTTTTTTGCATTCCTGTCTCACTTTCTCTTAGAAACAATGATTTACATCAATCCTTTTACATAATTCGTGTTTCTCATGACATTTCTAACATTGCCCACAATTATCAACTTTCTAAGTCTTTCTGAGCACGAGAAATCGCGAAATATAGTCATTTCTTCATTGCCGTCCAAAAACAACGCTTTTTTGCATTTCTTTCTCACTTTCTCTTGTAAACAATGATTTACATCAATCCTTTTACATAATTCTTGTTTCTCATGACATTTCTAACATTGCCCACAATTATCAACTTTCTAAGTCTTTCTGAGCAGGAGAAATCGCAAAACATAGTCATTTCTTCATTGCCGTCCAAAAACAACGCTTTTTTGCATTCCTGTCTCACTTTCTCTTAGAAACAATGATTTACATCAATCGTTTTACATAATTCTTGTTTCTTATGACATTTCTAACATTGCCCACAATTATCAACTTTCTAAGTCTTTCTGAGCAGGAGAAATCGCAAAACATAGTCATTTCTTCATTGCCGTCCAAAAACAACGCTGTTTTGCATTTCTTTCTCACTTTCTCTTGTAAACAATGATTTACATCAATCCTTTTACATAATTCTTGTTTCTCATGACATTTCTAACATTGCCCACAATTATCAACTTTCTAAGTCTTTCTGAGCAGGAGAAATCGCAAAACATAGTCATTTCTTCATTGCCGTCCAAAAACAACGCTTTTTTGCATTTCTGTCTCACTTTCTCTTAGAAACAATGATTTACATCAATCGTTTTACATAATTCTTGTTTCTCATGACATTTCTAACATTGCCCACAATTATCAACTTTCTAAGTCTTTCTGAGCAGGAGAAATCGCAAAACATAGTCATTTCTTCATTGCCGTCCAAAAACAACGCTTTTTTGCATTCCTGTCTCACTTTCTCTTAGAAACAATGATTTACATCAATCGTTTTACATAATTCTTGTTTCTCATGACATTTCTAACATTGCCCACAATTATCAACTTTCTAAGTCTTTCTGAGCACGAGAAATCGCAAAACATAGTCATTTCTTCATTGCCGTCCAAAAACAACGCTTTTTTGCATTCCTGTCTCACTTTCTCTTAGAAACAATGATTTACATCAATCCTTTTACATAATTCGTGTTTCTCATGACATTTCTAACATTGCCCACAATTATCAACTTTCTAAGTCTTTCTGAGCACGAGAAATCGCGAAATATAGTCATTTCTTCATTGCCGTCCAAAAACAACGCTTTTTTGCATTTCTTTCTCACTTTCTCTTGTAAACAATGATTTACATCAATCCTTTTACATAATTCTTGTTTCTCATGACATATGTAACATTGCCCCCAATTATCAACTTTCTAAGTCTTTCTGAGCACGAGAAATCGCAAAACATAGTCATTTCTTCATTGCCGTCCAAAAACAACGCTTTTTTGCATTTCTGTCTCACTTTCTCTTGTAAACAATGATTTACATCAATCCTTTTTACATAATTCTTGTTTCTCATGACATTTCTAACATTGCCCACAATTATCAACTTTCTAAGTCTTTCTGAGCAGGAGAAATCGCAAAACATAGTCATTTCTTCATTGCCGTCCAAAAACAACGCTTTTTTGCATTCCTGTCTCACTTTCTCTTAGAAACAATGATTTACATCAATCCTTTTACATAATTCTTGTTTCTCATGACATTTCTAACATTGCCCACAATTATCAACTTTCTAAGTCTTTCTGAGCAGGAGAAATCGCAAAACATAGTCATTTCTTCATTGCCGTCCAAAAACAACGCTTTTTTGCATTCCTGTCTCACTTTCTCTTAGAAACAATGATTTACATCAATCCTTTTACATAATTCGTGTTATTCATGACATTTCTAACATTGCCCACAATTATCAACTTTCTAAGTCTTTCTGAGCACGAGAAATCGCGAAATATAGTCATTTCTTCATTGCCGTCCAAAAACAACGCTTTTTTGCATTTCTTTCTCACTTTCTCTTGTAAACAATGATTTACATCAATCCTTTTACATAATTCTTGTTTCTCATGACATTTCTAACATTGCCCACAATTATCAACTTTCTAAGTCTTTCTGAGCAGGAGAAATCGCAAAACATAGTCATTTCTTCATTGCCGTCCAAAAACAACGCTTTTTTGCATTCCTGTCTCACTTTCTCTTAGAAACAATGATTTACATCAATCCTTTTACATAATTCGTGTTTCTCATGACATTTCTAACATTGCCCACAATTATCAACTTTCTAAGTCTTTCTGAGCACGAGAAATCGCGAAATATAGTCATTTCTTCATTGCCGTCCAAAAACAACGCTTTTTTGCATTTCTTTCTCACTTTCTCTTGTAAACAATGATTTACATCAATCCTTTTACATAATTCTTGTTTCTCATGACATTTCTAACATTGCCCACAATTATCAACTTTCTAAGTCTTTCTGAGCAGGAGAAATCGCAAAACATAGTCATTTCTTCATTGCCGTCCAAAAACAACGCTTTTTTGCATTCCTGTCTCACTTTCTCTTAGAAACAATGATTTACATCAATCGTTTTACATAATTATTGTTTCTTATGACATTTCTAACATTGCCCACAATTATCAACTTTCTAAGTCTTTCTGAGCAGTAGAAATCGCAAAACATAGTCATTTCTTCATTGCCGTCCAAAAACAACGCTTTTTTGCATTTCTTTCTCACTTTCTCTTGTAAACAATGATTTACATCAATCCTTTTACATAATTCTTGTTTCTCATGACATTTCTAACATTGCCCACAATTATCAACTTTCTAAGTCTTTCTGAGCAGGAGAAATCGCAAAACATAGTCATTTCTTCATTGCCGTCCAAAAACAACGCTTTTTTGCATTTCTGTCTCACTTTCTCTTAGAAACAATGATTTACATCAATCGTTTTACATAATTCTTGTTTCTCATGACATTTCTAACATTGCCCACAATTATCAACTTTCTAAGTCTTTCTGAGCAGGAGAAATCGCAAAACATAGTCATTTCTTCATTGCCGTCCAAAAACAACGCTTTTTTGCATTCCTGTCTCACTTTCTCTTAGAAACAATGATTTACATCAATCGTTTTACATAATTCTTGTTTCTCATGACATTTCTAACATTGCGCACAATTATCAACTTTCTAAGTCTTTCTGAGCAGGAGAAATCGCAAAACATAGTCATTTCTTCATTGCCGTCCAAAAACAACGCTTTTTTGCATTTCTTTCTCACTTTCTCTTGTAAACAATGATTTACATCAATCCTTTTACATAATTCTTGTTTCTCATGACATTTCTAACATTGCCCACAATTATCAACTTTCTAAGTCTTTCTGAGCAGGAGAAATCGCAAAACATAGTCATTTCTTCATTGCCGTCCAAAAACAACGCTTTTTTGCATTCCTGTCTCACTTTCTCTTAGAAACAATGATTTACATCAATCGTTTTACATAATTCTTGTTTCTCATGACATTTCTAACATTGCCCACAATTATCAACTTTCTAAGTCTTTCTGAGCACGAGAAATCGCGAAATATAGTCATTTCTTCATTGCCGTCCAAAAACAACGCTTTTTTGCATTTCTTTCTCACTTTCTCTTGTAAACAATGATTTACATCAATCCTTTTACATAATTCTTGTTTCTCATGACATTTCTAACATTGCCCACAATTATCAACTTTCTAAGTCTTTCTGAGCAGGAGAAATCGCAAAACATAGTCATTTCTTCATTGCCGTCCAAAAACAATGCTTTTTTGCATTCCTGTCTCACTTTCTCTTAGAAACAATGATTTACATCAATCCTTTTATATAATTCTTGTTTCTCATGACATTTCTAATATTGCCCACAATTATCAACTTTCTAAGTCTTTCTGAGCAGGAGAAATCGCAAAACATAGTCATTTCTTCATTGCCGTCCAAAAACAACGCTTTTTTGCATTTCTTTCTCACTTTCTCTTGTAAACAATGATTTACATCAATCCTTTTACATAATTCTTGTTTCTCATGACATTTCTAACATTGCCCACAATTATCAACTTTCTAAGTCTTTCTGAGCAGGAGAAATCGCAAAACATAGTCATTTCTTCATTGCCGTACAAAAACAACGCTTTTTTGCATTCCTGTCTCACTTTCTCTTAGAAACAATGATTTACATCAATCCTTTTACATAATTCGTGTTTCTCATGACATTTCTAACATTGCCCACAATTATCAACTTTCTAAGTCTTTCTGAGCACGAGAAATCGCGAAATATAGTCATTTCTTCATTGCCGTCCAAAAACAACGCTTTTTTGCATTTCTTTCTCACTTTCTCTTGTAAACAATGATTTACATCAATCCTTTTACATAATTCTTGTTTCTCATGACATTTCTAACATTGCCCACAATTATCAACTTTCTAAGTCTTTCCGAGCAGGAGAAATCGCAAAACATAGTCATTTCTTCATTGCCGTCCAAAAACAACGCTTTTTTGCATTCCTGTCTCACTTTCTCTTAGAAACAATGATTTACATCAATCCTTTTACATAATTCTTGTTTCTCATGACATTTCTAACATTGCCCACAATTATCAACTTTCTAAGTCTTTCTGAGCAGGAGAAATCGCAAAACATAGTCATTTCTTCATTGCCGTCCAAAAACAACGCTTTTTTGCATTCCTGTCTCACTTTCTCTTAGAAACAATGATTTACATCAATCCTTTTACATAATTCGTGTTATTCATGACATTTCTAACATTGCCCACAATTATCAACTTTCTAAGTCTTTCTGAGCACGAGAAATCGCGAAATATAGTAATTTCTTCATTGCCGTCCAAAAACAACGCTTTTTTGCATTTCTTTCTCACTTTCTCTTGTAAACAATGATTTACATCAATCCTTTTACATAATTCTTGTTTCTCATGACATTTCTAACATTGCCCACAATTATTAACTTACTAAGTCTTTCTGAGCAGGAGAAATCGCAAAACATAGTCATTTCTTCATTGCCGTCCAAAAACAACGCTTTTTTGCATTCCTGTCTCACTTTCTCTTAGAAACAATGATTTACATCAATCGTTTTACATAATTCTTGTTTCTCATGACATTTCTAACATTGCCCACAATTATCAACTTTCTAAGTCTTTCTGAGCACGAGAAATCGCGAAATATAGTCATTTCTTCATTGCCGTCCAAAAACAACGCTTTTTTGCATTTCTTTCTCACTTTCTCTTGTAAACAATGATTTACATCAATCCTTTTACATAATTCTTGTTTCTCATGACATTTCTAACATTGCCCACAATTATCAACTTTCTAAGTCTTTCTGATCAGGAGAAATCGCAAAACATAGTCATTTCTTCATTGCCGTCCAAAAACAACGCTTTTTTGCATTCCTGTCTCACTTTCTCTTAGAAACAATGATTTACATCAATCGTTTTACATAATTCTTGTTTCTTATGACATTTCTAACATTGCCCACAATTATCAACTTTCTAAGTCTTTCTGAGCAGGAGAAATCGCAAAACATAGTCATTTCTTCATTGCCGTCCAAAAACAACGCTTTTTTGCATTTCTTTCTCACTTTCTCTTGTAAACAATGATTTACATCAATCCTTTTACATAATTCTTGTTTCTCATGACATTTCTAACATTGCCCACAATTATCAACTTTCTAAGTCTTTCTGAGCAGGAGAAATCGCAAAACATAGTCATTTCTTCATTGCCGTCCAAAAACAACGCTTTTTTGCATTTCTGTCTCACTTTCTCTTAGAAACAATGATTTACATCAATCGTTTTACATAATTCTTGTTTCTCATGACATTTCTAACATTGCGCACAATTATCAACTTTCTAAGTCTTTCTGAGCAGGAGAAATCGCAAAACATAGTCATTTCTTCATTGCCGTCCAAAAACAACGCTTTTTTGCATTTCTTTCTCACTTTCTCTTGTAAACAATGATTTACATCAATCCTTTTACATAATTCTTGTTTCTCATGACATTTCTAACATTGCCCACAATTATCAACTTTCTAAGTCTTTCTGAGCAGGAGAAATCGCAAAACATAGTCATTTCTTCATTGCCGTCCAAAAACAACGCTTTTTTGCATTTCTGTCTCACTTTCTCTTAGAAACAATGATTTACATCAATCGTTTTACATAATTCTTGTTTCTCATGACATTTCTAACATTGCGCACAATTATCAACTTTCTAAGTCTTTCTGAGCAGGAGAAATCGCAAAACATAGTCATTTCTTCATTGCCGTCCAAAAACAACGCTTTTTTGCATTCCTGTCTCACTTTCTCTTAGAAACAATGATTTACATCAATCCTTTTACATAATTCGTGTTTCTCATGACATTTCTAACATTGCCCACAATTATCAACTTTCTAAGTCTTTCTGAGCACGAGAAATCGCGAAATATAGTCATTTCTTCATTGCCGTCCAAGAACAACGCTTTTTTGCATTTCTTTCTCACTTTCTCTTGTAAACAATGATTTACATCAATCCTTTTACATAATTCTTGTTTCTCATGACATTTCTAACATTGCCCACAATTATCAACTTTCTAAGTCTTTCTGAGCAGGAGAAATCGCAAAACATAGTCATTTCTTCATTGCCGTCCAAAAACAACGCTTTTTTGCATTCCTGTCTCACTTTCTCTTAGAAACAATGATTTACATCAATCGTTTTACATAATTCTTGTTTCTTATGACATTTCTAACATTGCCCACAATTATCAACTTTCTAAGTCTTTCTGAGCAGGAGAAATCGCAAAACATAGTCATTTCTTCATTGCCGTCCAAAAACAACGCTTTTTTGCATTTCTTTCTCACTTTCTCTTGTAAACAATGATTTACATCAATCCTTTTACATAATTCTTGTTTCTCATGACATTTCTAACATTGCCCACAATTATCAACTTTCTAAGTCTTTCTGAGCAGGAGAAATCGCAAAACATAGTCATTTCTTCATTGCCGTCCAAAAACAACGCTTTTTTGCATTTCTGTCTCACTTTCTCTTAGAAACAATGATTTACATCAATCGTTTTACATAATTCTTGTTTCTCATGACATTTCTAACATTGCGCACAATTATCAACTTTCTAAGTCTTTCTGAGCAGGAGAAATCGCAAAACATAGTCATTTCTTCATTGCCGTCCAAAAACAACGCTTTTTTGCATTTCTTTCTCACTTTCTCTTGTAAACAATGATTTACATCAATCCTTTTACATAATTCTTGTTTCTCATGACATTTCTAACATTGCCCACAATTATCAACTTTCTAAGTCTTTCTGAGCAGGAGAAATCGCAAAACATAGTCATTTCTTCATTGCCGTCCAAAAACAACGCTTTTTTGCATTTCTGTCTCACTTTCTCTTAGAAACAATGATTTACATCAATCGTTTTACATAATTCTTGTTTCTCATGACATTTCTAACATTGCGCACAATTATCAACTTTCTAAGTCTTTCTGAGCAGGAGAAATCGCAAAACATAGTCATTTCTTCATTGCCGTCCAAAAACAACGCTTTTTTGCATTTCTTTCTCACTTTCTCTTGTAAACAATGATTTACATCAATCCTTTTACATAATTCTTGTTTCTCATGACATTTCTAACATTGCTCACAATTATCAACTTTCTAAGTCTTTCTGAGCACGAGAAATCGCAAAACATAGTCATTTCTTCATTGCCGTCCAAAAACAACGCTTTTTTGCATTCCTGTCTCACTTTCTCTTAGAAACAATGATTTACATCAATCCTTTTACATAATTCGTGTTTCTCATGACATTTCTAACATTGCCCACAATTATCAACTTTCTAAGTCTTTCTAAGCACGAGAAATCGCGAAATATAGTCATTTCTTCATTGCCGTCCAAAAACAACGCTTTTTTGCATTTCTTTCTCACTTTCTCTTGTAAACAATGATTTACATCAATCCTTTTACATTATTCTTGTTTCTCATGACATTTCTAACATTGCCCACAATTATCAACTTTCTAAGTCTTTCTGAGCAGGAGAAATCGCAAAACATAGTCATTTCTTCATTGCCGTCCAAAAACAACGCTTTTTTGCATTTCTGTCTCACTTTCTCTTGTAAACAATGATTTACATCAATCCTTTTTACATAATTCTTGTTTCTCATGACATTTCTAACATTGCCCACAATTATCAACTTTCTAAGTCTTTCTGAGCAGGAGAAATCGCAAAACATAGTCATTTCTTCATTGCCATCCAAAAACAACGCTTTTTTGCATTCCTGTCTCACTTTCTCTTAGAAACAATGATTTACATCAATCGTTTTACATAATTCTTGTTTCTCATGACATTTCTAACATTGCGCACAATTATCAACTTTCTAAGTCTTTCTGAGCAGGAGAAATCGCAAAACATAGTCATTTCTTCATTGCCGTCCAAAAACAACGCTTTTTTGCATTCCTGTCTCACTTTCTCTTAGAAACAATGATTTACATCAATCCTTTTACATAATTCGTGTTTCTCATGACATTTCTAACATTGCCCACAATTATCAACTTTCTAAGTCTTTCTGAGCACGAGAAATCGCGAAATATAGTCATTTCTTCATTGCCGTCCAAAAACAACGCTTTTTTGCATTTCTTTCTCACTTTCTCTTGTAAACAATGATTTACATCAATCCTTTTACATAATTCTTGTTTCTCATGACATTTCTAACATTGCCCACAATTATCAACTTTCTAAGTCTTTCTGAGCAGGAGAAATCGCAAAACATAGTCATTTCTTCATTGCCGTCCAAAAACAACGCTTTTTTGCATTCCTGTCTCACTTTCTCTTAGAAACAATGATTTACATCAATCGTTTTACATAATTCTTGTTTCTTATGACATTTCTAACATTGCCCACAATTATCAACTTTCTAAGTCTTTCTGAGCAGGAGAAATCGCAAAACATAGTCATTTCTTCATTGCCGTCCAAAAACAACGCTTTTTTGCATTTCTTTCTCACTTTCTCTTGTAAACAATGATTTACATCAATCCTTTTACATAATTCTTGTTTCTCATGACATTTCTAACATTGCCCACAATTATCAACTTTCTAAGTCTTTCTGAGCAGGAGAAATCGCAAAACATAGTCATTTCTTCATTGCCGTCCAAAAACAACGCTTTTTTGCATTTCTGTCTCACTTTCTCTTAGAAACAATGATTTACATCAATCGTTTTACATAATTCTTGTTTCTCATGACATTTCTAACATTGCGCACAATTATCAACTTTCTAAGTCTTTCTGAGCACGAGAAATCGCAAAACATAGTCATTTCTTCATTGCCGTCCAAAAACAACGCTTTTTTGCATTTCTTTCTCACTTTCTCTTGTAAACAATGATTTACATCAATCCTTTTACATAATTCTTGTTTCTCATGACATTTCTAACATTGCCCACAATTATCAACTTTCTAAGTCTTTCTGAGCAGGAGAAATCGCAAAACATAGTCATTTCTTCATTGCCGTCCAAAAACAACGCTTTTTTGCATTTCTGTCTCACTTTCTCTTAGAAACAATGATTTACATCAATCGTTTTACATAATTCTTGTTTCTCATGACATTTCTAACATTGCGCACAATTATCAACTTTCTAAGTCTTTCTGAGCAGGAGAAATCGCAAAACATAGTCATTTCTTCATTGCCGTCCAAAAACAACGCTTTTTTGCATTTCTTTCTCACTTTCTCTTGTAAACAATGATTTACATCAATCCTTTTACATAATTCTTGTTTCTCATGACATTTCTAACATTGCTCACAATTATCAACTTTCTAAGTCTTTCTGAGCACGAGAAATCGCAAAACATAGTCATTTCTTCATTGCCGTCCAAAAACAACGCTTTTTTGCATTCCTGTCTCACTTTCTCTTAGAAACAATGATTTACATCAATCCTTTTACATAATTCGTGTTTCTCATGACATTTCTAACATTGCCCACAATTATCAACTTTCTAAGTCTTTCTAAGCACGAGAAATCGCGAAATATAGTCATTTCTTCATTGCCGTCCAAAAACAACGCTTTTTTGCATTTCTTTCTCACTTTCTCTTGTAAACAATGATTTACATCAATCCTTTTACATAATTCTTGTTTCTCATGACATTTCTAACATTGCCCACAATTATCAACTTTCTAAGTCTTTCTGAGCAGGAGAAATCGCAAAACATAGTCATTTCTTCATTGCCGTCCAAAAACAACGCTTTTTTGCATTTCTGTCTCACTTTCTCTTGTAAACAATGATTTACATCAATCCTTTTTACATAATTCTTGTTTCTCATGACATTTCTAACATTGCCCACAATTATCAACTTTCTAAGTCTTTCTGAGCAGGAGAAATCGCAAAACATAGTCATTTCTTCATTGCCATCCAAAAACAACGCTTTTTTGCATTCCTGTCTCACTTTCTCTTAGAAACAATGATTTACATCAATCGTTTTACATAATTCTTGTTTCTCATGACATTTCTAACATTGCCCACAATTATCAACTTTCTAAGTCTTTCTGAGCAGGAGAAATCGCAAAACATAGTCATTTCTTCATTGCCGTCCAAAAACAACGCTTTTTTGCATTCCTGTCTCACTTTCTCTTAGAAACAATGATTTACATCAATCCTTTTACATAATTCGTGTTATTCATGACATTTCTAACATTGCCCACAATTATCAACTTTCTAAGTCTTTCTGAGCACGAGAAATCTCGAAATATAGTCATTTCTTCATTGCCGTCCAAAAACAACGCTTTTTTGCATTCCTGTCTCACTTTCTCTTAGAAACAATGATTTACATCAATCCTTTTACATAATTCGTGTTTCTCATGACATTTCTAACATTGCCCACAATTATCAACTTTCTAAGTCTTTCTGAGCAGGAGAAATCGCAAAACATAGTCATTTCTTCATTGCCGTCCAAAAACAACGCTTTTTTGCATTCCTGTCTCACTTTCTCTTAGAAACAATGATTTACATCAATCCTTTTACATAATTCGTGTTATTCATGACATTTCTAACATTGCCCACAATTATCAACTTTCTAAGTCTTTCTGAGCACGAGAAATCGCGAAATATAGTCATTTCTTCATTGCCGTCCAAAAACAACGCTTTTTTGCATTCCTGTCTCACTTTCTCTTAGAAACAATGATTTACATCAATCCTTTTACATAATTCGTGTTTCTCATGACATTTCTAACATTGCCCACAATTATCAACTTTCTAAGTCTTTCTGAGCAGGAGAAATCGCAAAACATAGTCATTTCTTCATTGCCGTCCAAAAACAACGCTTTTTTGCATTCCTGTCTCACTTTCTCTTAGAAACAATGATTTACATCAATCCTTTTACATAATTCGTGTTTCTCATGACATTTCTAACATTGCCCACAATTATCAACTTTCTAAGTCTTTCTGAGCACGAGAAATCGCGAAATATAGTCATTTCTTCATTGCCGTCCAAAAACAACGCTTTTTTGCATTTCTTTCTCACTTTCTCTTGTAAACAATGATTTACATCAATCCTTTTACATAATTCTTGTTTCTCATGACATTTCTAACATTGCCCACAATTATCAACTTTCTAAGTCTTTCTGAGCAGGAGAAATCGCAAAACATAGTCATTTCTTCATTGCCGTCCAAAAACAACGCTTTTTTGCATTCCTGTCTCACTTTCTCTTAGAAACAATGATTTACATCAATCGTTTTACATAATTCTTGTTTCTTATGACATTTCTAACATTGCCCACAATTATCAACTTTCTAAGTCTTTCTGAGCAGGAGAAATCGCAAAACATAGTCATTTCTTCATTGCCGTCCAAAAACAACGCTGTTTTGCATTTCTTTCTCACTTTCTCTTGTAAACAATGATTTACATCAATCCTTTTACATAATTCTTGTTTCTCATGACATTTCTAACATTGCCCACAATTATCAACTTTCTAAGTCTTTCTGAGCAGGAGAAATCGCAAAACATAGTCATTTCTTCATTGCCGTCCAAAAACAACGCTTTTTTGCATTTCTGTCTCACTTTCTCTTAGAAACAATGATTTACATCAATCGTTTTACATAATTCTTGTTTCTCATGACATTTCTAACATTGCCCACAATTATCAACTTTCTAAGTCTTTCTGAGCAGGAGAAATCGCAAAACATAGTCATTTCTTCATTGCCGTCCAAAAACAACGCTTTTTTGCATTCCTGTCTCACTTTCTCTTAGAAACAATGATTTACATCAATCGTTTTACATAATTCTTGTTTCTCATGACATTTCTAACATTGCCCACAATTATCAACTTTCTAAGTCTTTCTGAGCACGAGAAATCGCAAAACATAGTCATTTCTTCATTGCCGTCCAAAACAACGCTTTTTTGCATTCCTGTCTCACTTTCTCTTAGAAACAATGATTTACATCAATCCTTTTACATAATTCGTGTTTCTCATGACATTTCTAACATTGCCCACAATTATCAACTTTCTAAGTCTTTCTGAGCACGAGAAATCGCGAAATATAGTCATTTCTTCATTGCCGTCCAAAAACAACGCTTTTTTGCATTTCTTTCTCACTTTCTCTTGTAAACAATGATTTACATCAATCCTTTTACATAATTCTTGTTTCTCATGACATATGTAACATTGCCCCCAATTATCAACTTTCTAAGTCTTTCTGAGCACGAGAAATCGCAAAACATAGTCATTTCTTCATTGCCGTCCAAAAACAACGCTTTTTTGCATTTCTGTCTCACTTTCTCTTGTAAACAATGATTTACATCAATCCTTTTTACATAATTCTTGTTTCTCATGACATTTCTAACATTGCCCACAATTATCAACTTTCTAAGTCTTTCTGAGCAGGAGAAATCGCAAAACATAGTCATTTCTTCATTGCCATCCAAAAACAACGCTTTTTTGCATTCCTGTCTCACTTTCTCTTAGAAACAATGATTTACATCAATCGTTTTACATAATTCTTGTTTCTCATGACATTTCTAACATTGCCCACAATTATCAACTTTCTAAGTCTTTCTGAGCAGGAGAAATCGCAAAACATAGTCATTTCTTCATTGCCGTCCAAAAACAACGCTTTTTTGCATTCCTGTCTCACTTTCTCTTAGAAACAATGATTTACATCAATCCTTTTACATAATTCGTGTTATTCATGACATTTCTAACATTGCCCACAATTATCAACTTTCTAAGTCTTTCTGAGCACGAGAAATCTCGAAATATAGTCATTTCTTCATTGCCGTCCAAAAACACAACGCTTTTTTGCATTCCTGTCTCACTTTCTCTTAGAAACAATGATTTACATCAATCCTTTTACATAATTCGTGTTTCTCATGACATTTCTAACATTGCCCACAATTATCAACTTTCTAAGTCTTTCTGAGCAGGAGAAATCGCAAAACATAGTCATTTCTTCATTGCCGTCCAAAAACAACGCTTTTTTGCATTCCTGTCTCACTTTCTCTTAGAAACAATGATTTACATCAATCCTTTTACATAATTCGTGTTATTCATGACATTTCTAACATTGCCCACAATTATCAACTTTCTAAGTCTTTCTGAGCACGAGAAATCGCGAAATATAGTCATTTCTTCATTGCCGTCCAAAAACAACGCTTTTTTGCATTCCTGTCTCACTTTCTCTTAGAAACAATGATTTACATCAATCCTTTTACATAATTCGTGTTTCTCATGACATTTCTAACATTGCCCACAATTATCAACTTTCTAAGTCTTTCTGAGCAGGAGAAATCGCAAAACATAGTCATTTCTTCATTGCCGTCCAAAAACAACGCTTTTTTGCATTCCTGTCTCACTTTCTCTTAGAAACAATGATTTACATCAATCCTTTTACATAATTCGTGTTTCTCATGACATTTCTAACATTGCCCACAATTATCAACTTTCTAAGTCTTTCTGAGCACGAGAAATCGCGAAATATAGTCATTTCTTCATTGCCGTCCAAAAACAACGCTTTTTTGCATTTCTTTCTCACTTTCTCTTGTAAACAATGATTTACATCAATCCTTTTACATAATTCTTGTTTCTCATGACATTTCTAACATTGCCCACAATTATCAACTTTCTAAGTCTTTCTGAGCAGGAGAAATCGCAAAACATAGTCATTTCTTCATTGCCGTCCAAAAACAACGCTTTTTTGCATTCCTGTCTCACTTTCTCTTAGAAACAATGATTTACATCAATCGTTTTACATAATTCTTGTTTCTTATGACATTTCTAACATTGCCCACAATTATCAACTTTCTAAGTCTTTCTGAGCAGGAGAAATCGCAAAACATAGTCATTTCTTCATTGCCGTCCAAAAACAACGCTGTTTTGCATTTCTTTCTCACTTTCTCTTGTAAACAATGATTTACATCAATCCTTTTACATAATTCTTGTTTCTCATGACATTTCTAACATTGCCCACAATTATCAACTTTCTAAGTCTTTCTGAGCAGGAGAAATCGCAAAACATAGTCATTTCTTCATTGCCGTCCAAAAACAACGCTTTTTTGCATTTCTGTCTCACTTTCTCTTAGAAACAATGATTTACATCAATCGTTTTACATAATTCTTGTTTCTCATGACATTTCTAACATTGCCCACAATTATCAACTTTCTAAGTCTTTCTGAGCAGGAGAAATCGCAAAACATAGTCATTTCTTCATTGCCGTCCAAAAACAACGCTTTTTTGCATTCCTGTCTCACTTTCTCTTAGAAACAATGATTTACATCAATCGTTTTACATAATTCTTGTTTCTCATGACATTTCTAACATTGCCCACAATTATCAACTTTCTAAGTCTTTCTGAGCACGAGAAATCGCAAAACATAGTCATTTCTTCATTGCCGTCCAAAAACAACGCTTTTTTGCATTCCTGTCTCACTTTCTCTTAGAAACAATGATTTACATCAATCCTTTTACATAATTCGTGTTTCTCATGACATTTCTAACATTGCCCACAATTATCAACTTTCTAAGTCTTTCTGAGCACGAGAAATCGCGAAATATAGTCATTTCTTCATTGCCGTCCAAAAACAACGCTTTTTTGCATTTCTTTCTCACTTTCTCTTGTAAACAATGATTTACATCAATCCTTTTACATAATTCTTGTTTCTCATGACATATGTAACATTGCCCCCAATTATCAACTTTCTAAGTCTTTCTGAGCACGAGAAATCGCAAAACATAGTCATTTCTTCATTGCCGTCCAAAAACAACGCTTTTTTGCATTTCTGTCTCACTTTCTCTTGTAAACAATGATTTACATCAATCCTTTTTACATAATTCTTGTTTCTCATGACATTTCTAACATTGCCCACAATTATCAACTTTCTAAGTCTTTCTGAGCAGGAGAAATCGCAAAACATAGTCATTTCTTCATTGCCGTCCAAAAACAACGCTTTTTTGCATTCCTGTCTCACTTTCTCTTAGAAACAATGATTTACATCAATCCTTTTACATAATTCTTGTTTCTCATGACATTTCTAACATTGCCCACAATTATCAACTTTCTAAGTCTTTCTGAGCAGGAGAAATCGCAAAACATAGTCATTTCTTCATTGCCGTCCAAAAACAACGCTTTTTTGCATTCCTGTCTCACTTTCTCTTAGAAACAATGATTTACATCAATCGTTTTACATAATTCTTGTTTCTCATGACATTTCTAACATTGCCCACAATTATCAACTTTCTAAGTCTTTCTGAGCACGAGAAATCGCAAAACATAGTCATTTCTTCATTGCCGTCCAAAAACAACGCTTTTTTGCATTCCTGTCTCACTTTCTCTTAGAAACAATGATTTACATCAATCCTTTTACATAATTCGTGTTTCTCATGACATTTCTAACATTGCCCACAATTATCAACTTTCTAAGTCTTTCTGAGCACGAGAAATCGCGAAATATAGTCATTTCTTCATTGCCGTCCAAAAACAACGCTTTTTTGCATTTCTTTCTCACTTTCTCTTGTAAACAATGATTTACATCAATCCTTTTACATAATTCTTGTTTCTCATGACATATGTAACATTGCCCCCAATTATCAACTTTCTAAGTCTTTCTGAGCACGAGAAATCGCAAAACATAGTCATTTCTTCATTGCCGTCCAAAAACAACGCTTTTTTGCATTTCTGTCTCACTTTCTCTTGTAAACAATGATTTACATCAATCCTTTTTACATAATTCTTGTTTCTCATGACATTTCTAACATTGCCCACAATTATCAACTTTCTAAGTCTTTCTGAGCAGGAGAAATCGCAAAACATAGTCATTTCTTCATTGCCGTCCAAAACAACGCTTTTTTGCATTCCTGTCTCACTTTCTCTTAGAAACAATGATTTACATCAATCCTTTTACATAATTCTTGTTTCTCATGACATTTCTAACATTGCCCACAATTATCAACTTTCTAAGTCTTTCTGAGCAGGAGAAATCGCAAAACATAGTCATTTCTTCATTGCCGTCCAAAAACAACGCTTTTTTGCATTCCTGTCTCACTTTCTCTTAGAAACAATGATTTACATCAATCCTTTTACATAATTCGTGTTATTCATGACATTTCTAACATTGCCCACAATTATCAACTTTCTAAGTCTTTCTGAGCACGAGAAATCGCGAAATATAGTCATTTCTTCATTGCCGTCCAAAAACAACGCTTTTTTGCATTTCTTTCTCACTTTCTCTTGTAAACAATGATTTACATCAATCCTTTTACATAATTCTTGTTTCTCATGACATTTCTAACATTGCCCACAATTATCAACTTTCTAAGTCTTTCTGAGCAGGAGAAATCGCAAAACATAGTCATTTCTTCATTGCCGTCCAAAAACAACGCTTTTTTGCATTCCTGTCTCACTTTCTCTTAGAAACAATGATTTACATCAATCCTTTTACATAATTCGTGTTTCTCATGACATTTCTAACATTGCCCACAATTATCAACTTTCTAAGTCTTTCTGAGCACGAGAAATCGCGAAATATAGTCATTTCTTCATTGCCGTCCAAAAACAACGCTTTTTTGCATTTCTTTCTCACTTTCTCTTGTAAACAATGATTTACATCAATCCTTTTACATAATTCTTGTTTCTCATGACATTTCTAACATTGCCCACAATTATCAACTTTCTAAGTCTTTCTGAGCAGGAGAAATCGCAAAACATAGTCATTTCTTCATTGCCGTCCAAAAACAACGCTTTTTTGCATTCCTGTCTCACTTTCTCTTAGAAACAATGATTTACATCAATCCTTTTACATAATTCGTGTTTCTCATGACATTTCTAACATTGCCCACAATTATCAACTTTCTAAGTCTTTCTGAGCACGAGAAATCGCGAAATATAGTCATTTCTTCATTGCCGTCCAAAAACAACGCTTTTTTGCATTTCTTTCTCACTTTCTCTTGTAAACAATGATTTACATCAATCCTTTTACATAATTCTTGTTTCTCATGACATTTCTAACATTGCCCACAATTATCAACTTTCTAAGTCTTTCTGAGCAGGAGAAATCGCAAAACATAGTCATTTCTTCATTGCCGTCCAAAAACAACGCTTTTTTGCATTCCTGTCTCACTTTCTCTTAGAAACAATGATTTACATCAATCGTTTTACATAATTATTGTTTCTTATGACATTTCTAACATTGCCCACAATTATCAACTTTCTAAGTCTTTCTGAGCAGGAGAAATCGCAAAACATAGTCATTTCTTCATTGCCGTCCAAAAACAACGCTTTTTTGCATTTCTTTCTCACTTTCTCTTGTAAACAATGATTTACATCAATCCTTTTACATAATTCTTGTTTCTCATGACATTTCTAACATTGCCCACAATTATCAACTTTCTAAGTCTTTCTGAGCAGGAGAAATCGCAAAACATAGTCATTTCTTCATTGCCGTCCAAAAACAACGCTTTTTTGCATTTCTGTCTCACTTTCTCTTAGAAACAATGATTTACATCAATCGTTTTACATAATTCTTGTTTCTCATGACATTTCTAACATTGCCCACAATTATCAACTTTCTAAGTCTTTCTGAGCAGGAGAAATCGCAAAACATAGTCATTTCTTCATTGCCGTCCAAAAACAACGCTTTTTTGCATTCCTGTCTCACTTTCTCTTAGAAACAATGATTTACATCAATCGTTTTACATAATTCTTGTTTCTCATGACATTTCTAACATTGCGCACAATTATCAACTTTCTAAGTCTTTCTGAGCAGGAGAAATCGCAAAACATAGTCATTTCTTCATTGCCGTCCAAAAACAACGCTTTTTTGCATTTCTTTCTCACTTTCTCTTGTAAACAATGATTTACATCAATCCTTTTACATAATTCTTGTTTCTCATGACATTTCTAACATTGCCCACAATTATCAACTTTCTAAGTCTTTCTGAGCAGGAGAAATCGCAAAACATAGTCATTTCTTCATTGCCGTCCAAAAACAACGCTTTTTTGCATTCCTGTCTCACTTTCTCTTAGAAACAATGATTTACATCAATCCTTTTACATAATTCGTGTTTCTCATGACATTTCTAACATTGCCCACAATTATCAACTTTCTAAGTCTTTCTGAGCACGAGAAATCGCGAAATATAGTCATTTCTTCATTGTCGTCCAAAAACAACACTTTTTTGCATTTCTTTCTCACTTTCTCTTGTAAATAATGATTTACATCAATCCTTTTACATAATTCTTGTTTCTCATGACATTTCTAACATTGCCCACAATTATCAACTTTCTAAGTCTTTCTGAGCAGGAGAAATCGCAAAACATAGTCATTTCTTCATTGCCGTCCAAAAACAACGCTTTTTTGCATTTCTGTCTCACTTTCTCTTGTAAACAATGATTTACATCAATCCTTTTTACATAATTCTTGTTTCTCATGACATTTCTAACATTGCCCACAATTATCAACTTTCTAAGTCTTTCTGAGCAGGAGAAATCGCAAAACATAGTCATTTCTTCATTGCCGTACAAAAACAACGCTTTTTTGCATTCCTGTCTCACTTTCTCTTAGAAACAATGATTTACATCAATCCTTTTACATAATTCGTGTTTCTCATGACATTTCTAACATTGCCCACAATTATCAACTTTCTAAGTCTTTCTGAGCACGAGAAATCGCGAAATATAGTCATTTCTTCATTGCCGTCCAAAAACAACGCTTTTTTGCATTTCTTTCTCACTTTCTCTTGTAAACAATGATTTACATCAATCCTTTTACATAGTTCTTGTTTCTCATGACATTTCTAACATTGCCCACAATTATCAACTTTCTAAGTCTTTCTGAGCAGGAGAAATCGCAAAACATAGTCATTTCTTCATTGCCGTCCAAAAACAACGCTTTTTTGCATTCCTGTCTCACTTTCTCTTAGAAACAATGATTTACATCAATCCTTTTACATAATTCTTGTTTCTCATGACATTTCTAACATTGCCCACAATTATCAACTTTCTAAGTCTTTCTGAGCAGGAGAAATCGCAAAACATAGTCATTTCTTCATTGCCGTCCAAAAACAACGCTTTTTTGCATTCCTGTCTCACTTTCTCTTAGAAACAATGATTTACATCAATCCTTTTACATAATTCGTGTTATTCATGACATTTCTAACATTGCCCACAATTATCAACTTTCTAAGTCTTTCTGAGCACGAGAAATCGCGAAATATAGTCATTTCTTCATTGCCGTCCAAAAACAACGCTTTTTTGCATTTCTTTCTCACTTTCTCTTGTAAACAATGATTTACATCAATCCTTTTACATAATTCTTGTTTCTCATGACATTTCTAACATTGCCCACAATTATCAACTTTCTAAGTCTTTCTGAGCAGGAGAAATCGCAAAACATAGTCATTTCTTCATTGCCGTCCAAAAACAACGCTTTTTTGCATTCCTGTCTCACTTTCTCTTAGAAACAATGATTTACATCAATCCTTTTACATAATTCGTGTTTCTCATGACATTTCTAACATTGCCCACAATTATCAACTTTCTAAGTCTTTCTGAGCACGAGAAATCGCGAAATATAGTCATTTCTTCATTGCCGTCCAAAAACAACGCTTTTTTGCATTTCTTTCTCACTTTCTCTTGTAAACAATGATTTACATCAATCCTTTTACATAATTCTTGTTTCTCATGACATTTCTAACATTGCCCACAATTATCAACTTTCTAAGTCTTTCTGAGCAGGAGAAATCGCAAAACATAGTCATTTCTTCATTGCCGTCCAAAAACAACGCTTTTTTGCATTCCTGTCTCACTTTCTCTTAGAAACAATGATTTACATCAATCCTTTTACATAATTCGTGTTTCTCATGACATTTCTAACATTGCCCACAATTATCAACTTTCTAAGTCTTTCTGAGCACGAGAAATCGCGAAATATAGTCATTTCTTCATTGCCGTCCAAAAACAACGCTTTTTTGCATTTCTTTCTCACTTTCTCTTGTAAACAATGATTTACATCAATCCTTTTACATAATTCTTGTTTCTCATGACATTTCTAACATTGCCCACAATTATCAACTTTCTAAGTCTTTCTGAGCAGGAGAAATCGCAAAACATAGTCATTTCTTCATTGCCGTCCAAAAACAACGCTTTTTTGCATTCCTGTCTCACTTTCTCTTAGAAACAATGATTTACATCAATCGTTTTACATAATTCTTGTTTCTTATGACATTTTTAACATTGCCCACAATTATCAACTTTCTAAGTCTTTCTGAGCAGGAGAAATCGCAAAACATAGTCATTTCTTCATTGCCGTCCAAAAACAACGCTTTTTTGCATTTCTTTCTCACTTTCTCTTGTAAACAATGATTTACATCAATCCTTTTACATAATTCTTGTTTCTCATGACATTTCTAACATTGCCCACAATTATCAACTTTCTAAGTCTTTCTGAGCAGGAGAAATCGCAAAACATAGTCATTTCTTCATTGCCGTCCAAAAACAACGCTTTTTTGCATTTCTGTCTCACTTTCTCTTAGAAACAATGATTTACATCAATCGTTTTACATAATTCTTGTTTCTCATGACATTTCTAACATTGCCCACAATTATCAACTTTCTAAGTCTTTCTGAGCAGGAGAAATCGCAAAACATAGTCATTTCTTCATTGCCGTCCAAAAACAACGCTTTTTTGCATTCCTGTCTCACTTTCTCTTAGAAACAATGATTTACATCAATCGTTTTACATAATTCTTGTTTCTCATGACATTTCTAACATTGCGCACAATTATCAACTTTCTAAGTCTTTCTGAGCAGGAGAAATCGCAAAACATAGTCATTTCTTCATTGCCGTCCAAAAACAACGCTTTTTTGCATTTCTTTCTCACTTTCTCTTGTAAACAATGATTTACATCAATCCTTTTACATAATTCTTGTTTCTCATGACATTTCTAACATTGCCCACAATTATCAACTTTCTAAGTCTTTCTGAGCAGGAGAAATCGCAAAACATAGTCATTTCTTCATTGCCGTCCAAAAACAACGCTTTTTTGCATTCCTGTCTCACTTTCTCTTAGAAACAATGATTTACATCAATCCTTTTACATAATTCGTGTTTCTCATGACATTTCTAACATTGCCCACAATTATCAACTTTCTAAGTCTTTCTGAGCACGAGAAATCGCGAAATATAGTCATTTCTTCATTGCCGTCCAAAAACAACACTTTTTTGCATTTCTTTCTCACTTTCTCTTGTAAACAATGATTTACATCAATCCTTTTACATAATTCTTGTTTCTCATGACATTTCTAACATTGCCCACAATTATCAACTTTCTAAGTCTTTCTGAGCAGGAGAAATCGCAAAACATAGTCATTTCTTCATTGCCGTCCAAAAACAACGCTTTTTTGCATTTCTGTCTCACTTTCTCTTGTAAACAATGATTTACATCAATCCTTTTTACATAATTCTTGTTTCTCATGACATTTCTAACATTGCCCACAATTATCAACTTTCTAAGTCTTTCTGAGCAGGAGAAATCGCAAAACATAGTCATTTCTTCATTGCCGTACAAAAACAACGCTTTTTTGCATTCCTGTCTCACTTTCTCTTAGAAACAATGATTTACATCAATCCTTTTACATAATTCGTGTTTCTCATGACATTTCTAACATTGCCCACAATTATCAACTTTCTAAGTCTTTCTGAGCACGAGAAATCGCGAAATATAGTCATTTCTTCATTGCCGTCCAAAAACAACGCTTTTTTGCATTTCTTTCTCACTTTCTCTTGTAAACAATGATTTACATCAATCCTTTTACATAGTTCTTGTTTCTCATGACATTTCTAACATTGCCCACAATTATCAACTTTCTAAGTCTTTCTGAGCAGGAGAAATCGCAAAACATAGTCATTTCTTCATTGCCGTCCAAAAACAACGCTTTTTTGCATTCCTGTCTCACTTTCTCTTAGAAACAATGATTTACATCAATCCTTTTACATAATTCTTGTTTCTCATGACATTTCTAACATTGCCCACAATTATCAACTTTCTAAGTCTTTCTGAGCAGGAGAAATCGCAAAACATAGTCATTTCTTCATTGCCGTCCAAAAACAACGCTTTTTTGCATTCCTGTCTCACTTTCTCTTAGAAACAATGATTTACATCAATCCTTTTACATAATTCGTGTTATTCATGACATTTCTAACATTGCCCACAATTATCAACTTTCTAAGTCTTTCTGAGCACGAGAAATCGCGAAATATAGTCATTTCTTCATTGCCGTCCAAAAACAACGCTTTTTTGCATTTCTTTCTCACTTTCTCTTGTAAACAATGATTTACATCAATCCTTTTACATAATTCTTGTTTCTCATGACATTTCTAACATTGCCCACAATTATCAACTTTCTAAGTCTTTCTGAGCAGGAGAAATCGCAAAACATAGTCATTTCTTCATTGCCGTCCAAAAACAACGCTTTTTTGCATTCCTGTCTCACTTTCTCTTAGAAACAATGATTTACATCAATCCTTTTACATAATTCGTGTTTCTCATGACATTTCTAACATTGCCCACAATTATCAACTTTCTAAGTCTTTCTGAGCACGAGAAATCGCGAAATATAGTCATTTCTTCATTGCCGTCCAAAAACAACGCTTTTTTGCATTTCTTTCTCACTTTCTCTTGTAAACAATGATTTACATCAATCCTTTTACATAATTCTTGTTTCTCATGACATTTCTAACATTGCCCACAATTATCAACTTTCTAAGTCTTTCTGAGCAGGAGAAATCGCAAAACATAGTCATTTCTTCATTGCCGTCCAAAAACAACGCTTTTTTGCATTCCTGTCTCACTTTCTCTTAGAAACAATGATTTACATCAATCGTTTTACATAATTCTTGTTTCTTATGACATTTCTAACATTGCCCACAATTATCAACTTTCTAAGTCTTTCTGAGCACGAGAAATTGCAAAACATAGTCATTTCTTCATTGCCGTCCAAAAACAACGCTTTTTTGCATTTCTTTCTCACTTTCTCTTGTAAACAATGATTTACATCAATCCTTTTACATAATTCTTGTTTCTCATGACATTTCTAACATTGCCCACAATTATCAACTTTCTAAGTCTTTCTGAGCAGGAGAAATCGCAAAACATAGTCATTTCTTCATTGCCGTCCAAAAACAACGCTTTTTTGCATTTCTGTCTCACTTTCTCTTAGAAACAATGATTTACATCAATCGTTTTACATAATTCTTGTTTCTCATGACATTTCTAACATTGCCCACAATTATCAACTTTCTAAGTCTTTCTGAGCAGGAGAAATCGCAAAACATAGTCATTTCTTCATTGCCGTCCAAAAACAACGCTTTTTTGCATTCCTGTCTCACTTTCTCTTAGAAACAATGATTTACATCAATCGTTTTACATAATTCTTGTTTCTCATGACATTTCTAACATTGCGCACAATTATCAACTTTCTAAGTCTTTCTGAGCAGGAGAAATCGCAAAACATAGTCATTTCTTCATTGCCGTCCAAAAACAACGCTTTTTTGCATTTCTTTCTCACTTTCTCTTGTAAACAATGATTTACATCAATCCTTTTACATAATTCTTGTTTCTCATGACATTTCTAACATTGCCCACAATTATCAACTTTCTAAGTCTTTCTGAGCAGGAGAAATCGCAAAACATAGTCATTTCTTCATTGCCGTCCAAAAACAACGCTTTTTTGCATTCCTGTCTCACTTTCTCTTAGAAACAATGATTTACATCAATCCTTTTACATAATTCGTGTTTCTCATGACATTTCTAACATTGCCCACAATTATCAACTTTCTAAGTCTTTCTGAGCACGAGAAATCGCGAAATATAGTCATTTCTTCATTGCCGTCCAAAAACAACGCTTTTTTGCATTTCTTTCTCACTTTCTCTTGTAAACAATGATTTACATCAATCCTTTTACATAATTCTTGTTTCTCATGACATTTCTAACATTGCCCACAATTATCAACTTTCTAAGTCTTTCTGAGCAGGAGAAATCGCAAAACATAGTCATTTCTTCATTGCCGTCCAAAAACAACGCTTTTTTGCATTTCTGTCTCACTTTCTCTTGTAAACAATGATTTACATCAATCCTTTTTACATAATTCTTGTTTCTCATGACATTTCTAACATTGCCCACAATTATCAACTTTCTAAGTCTTTCTGAGCAGGAGAAATCGCAAAACATAGTCATTTCTTCATTGCCGTACAAAAACAACGCTTTTTTGCATTCCTGTCTCACTTTCTCTTAGAAACAATGATTTACATCAATCCTTTTACATAATTCGTGTTTCTCATGACATTTCTAACATTGCCCACAATTATCAACTTTCTAAGTCTTTCTGAGCACGAGAAATCGCGAAATATAGTCATTTCTTCATTGCCGTCCAAAAACAACGCTTTTTTGCATTTCTTTCTCACTTTCTCTTGTAAACAATGATTTGCATCAATCCTTTTACATAATTCGTGTTTCTCATGACATTTCTAACATTGCCCACAATTATCAACTTTCTAAGTCTTTCTGAGCAGGAGAAATCGCAAAACATAGTCATTTCTTCATTGCCGTCCAAAAACAACGCTTTTTTGCATTCCTGTCTCACTTTCTCTTAGAAACAATGATTTACATCAATCCTTTTACATAATTCGTGTTTCTCATGACATTTCTAACATTGCGCACAATTATCAACTTTCTAAGTCTTTCTGAGCAGGAGAAATCGCAAAACATAGTCATTTCTTCATTGCCGTCCAAAAACAACGCTTTTTTGCATTTCTTTCTCACTTTCTCTTGTAAACAATGATTTACATCAATCCTTTTACATAATTCTTGTTTCTCATGACATTTCTAACATTGCCCACAATTATCAACTTTCTAAGTCTTTCTGAGCAGGAGAAATCGCAAAACATAGTCATTTCTTCATTGCCGTCCAAAAACAACGCTTTTTTGCATTCCTGTCTCACTTTCTCTTAGAAACAATGATTTACATCAATCGTTTTACATAATTCTTGTTTCTTATGACATTTCTAACATTGCCCACAATTATCAACTTTCTAAATCTTTCTGAGCAGGAGAAATCGCAAAACATAGTCATTTCTTCATTGCCGTCCAAAAACAACGCTTTTTTGCATTTCTTTCTCACTTTCTCTTGTAAACAATGATTTACATCAATCCTTTTACATAATTCTTGTTTCTCATGACATTTCTAACATTGCCCACAATTATCAACTTTCTAAGTCTTTCTGAGCAGGAGAAATCGCAAAACATAGTCATTTCTTCATTGCCGTCCAAAAACAACGCTTTTTTGCATTCCTGTCTCACTTTCTCTTAGAAACAATGATTTACATCAATCGTTTTACATAATTCTTGCTTCTTATGACATTTCTAACATTGCCCACAATTATCAACTTTCTAAGTCTTTCTGAGCAGGAGAAATCGCAAAACATAGTCATTTCTTCATTGCCGTCCAAAAACAACGCTTTTTTGCATTTCTTTCTCACTTTCTCTTGTAAACAATGATTTACATCAATCCTTTTACATAATTCTTGTTTCTCATGACATTTCTAACATTGCACACAATTATCAACTTTCTAAGTCTTTCTGAGCAGGAGAAATCGCAAAACATAGTCATTTCTTCATTGCCGTCCAAAAACAACGCTTTTTTGCATTCCTGTCTCACTTTCTTTTAGAAACAATGATTTACATCAATCCTTTTACATAATTCGTGTTTCTCATGACATTTCTAACATTGCCCACAATTATCAACTTTCTAAGTCTTTCTGAGCACGAGAAATCGCGAAATATAGTCATTTCTTCATTGCCGTCCAAAAACAACGCTTTTTTGCATTTCTTTCTCACTTTCTCTTGTAAACAATGATTTACATCAATCCTTTTACATAATTCTTGTTTCTCATGACATTTCTAACATTGCCCACAATTATCAACTTTCTAAGTCTTTCTGAGCAGGAGAAATCGCAAAACATAGTCATTTCTTCATTGCCGTCCAAAAACAACGCTTTTTTGCATTTCTGTCTCACTTTCTCTTGTAAACAATGATTTACATCAATCCTTTTTACATAATTCTTGTTTCTCATGACATTTCTAACATTGCCCACAATTATCAACTTTCTAAGTCTTTCTGAGCAGGAGAAATCGCAAAACATAGTCATTTCTTCATTGCCGTCCAAAAACAACGCTTTTTTGCATTCCTATCTCACTTTCTCTTAGAAACAATGATTTACATCAATCGTTTTACATAATTCTTGTTTCTCATGACATTTCTAACATTGCCCACAATTATCAACTTTCTAAGTCTTTCTGAGCAGGAGAAATCGCAAAACATAGTCATTTCTTCATTGCCGTCCAAAAACAACGCTTTTTTGCATTTCTTTCTCACTTTCTCTTGTAAACAATGATTTACATCAATCCTTTTACATAGTTCTTGTTTCTCATGACATTTCTAACATTGCCCACAATTATCAACTTTCTAAGTCTTTCTGAGCAGGAGAAATCGCAAAACATAGTCATTTCTTCATTGCCGTCCAAAAACAACGCTTTTTTGCATTCCTGTCTCACTTTCTCTTAGAAACAATGATTTACATCAATCCTTTTACATAATTCGTGTTTCTCATGACATTTCTAACATTGCCCACAATTATCAACTTTCTAAGTCTTTCTGAGCACGAGAAATCGCGAAATATAGTAATTTCTTCATTGCCGTCCAAAAACAACGCTTTTTTGCATTTCTTTCTCACTTTCTCTTGTAAACAATGATTTACATCAATCCTTTTACATAATTCTTGTTTCTCATGACATTTCTAACATTGCCCACAATTATCAACTTTCTAAGTCTTTCTGAGCAGGAGAAATCGCAAAACATAGTCATTTCTTCATTGCCGTCCAAAAACAACGCTTTTTTGCATTTCTTTCTCACTTTCTCTTGTAAACAATGATTTGCATCAATCCTTTTACATAATTCGTGTTTCTCATGACATTTCTAACATTGCCCACAATTATCAACTTTCTAAGTCTTTCTGAGCAGGAGAAATCGCGAAATATAGTCATTTCTTCATTGCCGTCCAAAAACAACGCTTTTTTGCATTTCTTTCTCACTTTCTCTTGTAAACAATGATTTACATCAATCCTTTTACATAATTCTTGTTTCTCATGACATTTCTAACATTGCCCACAATTATCAACTTTCTAAGTCTTTCTGAGCAGGAGAAATCGCAAAACATAGTCATTTCTTCATTGCCGTCCAAAAACAACGCTTTTTTGCATTCCTGTCTCACTTTCTCTTAGAAACAATGATTTACATCAATCGTTTTACATAATTCTTGTTTCTCATGACATTTCTAACATTGCGCACAATTATCAACTTTCTAAGTCTTTCTGAGCAGGAGAAATCGCAAAACATAGTCATTTCTTCATTGCCGTCCAAAAACAACGCTTTTTTGCATTTCTTTCTCACTTTCTCTTGTAAACAATGATTTACATCAATCCTTTTACATAATTCTTGTTTCTCATGACATTTCTAACATTGCCCACAATTATCAACTTTCTAAGTCTTTCTGAGCAGGAGAAATCGCAAAACATAGTCATTTCTTCATTGCCGTCCAAAAACAACGCTTTTTTGCATTCCTGTCTCACTTTCTCTTAGAAACAATGATTTACATCAATCCTTTTACATAATTCGTGTTTCTCATGACATTTCTAACATTGCCCACAATTATCAACTTTCTAAGTCTTTCTGAGCACGAGAAATCGCGAAATATAGTCATTTCTTCATTGCCGTCCAAAAACAACACTTTTTTGCATTTCTTTCTCACTTTCTCTTGTAAACAATGATTTACATCAATCCTTTTACATAATTCTTGTTTCTCATGACATTTCTAACATTGCCCACAATTATCAACTTTCTAAGTCTTTCTGAGCAGGAGAAATCGCAAAACATAGTCATTTCTTCATTGCCGTCCAAAAACAACGCTTTTTTGCATTTCTGTCTCACTTTCTCTTGTAAACAATGATTTACATCAATCCTTTTTACATAATTCTTGTTTCTCATGACATTTCTAACATTGCCCACAATTATCAACTTTCTAAGTCTTTCTGAGCAGGAGAAATCGCAAAACATAGTCATTTCTTCATTGCCGTACAAAAACAACGCTTTTTTGCATTCCTGTCTCACTTTCTCTTAGAAACAATGATTTACATCAATCCTTTTACATAATTCGTGTTTCTCATGACATTTCTAACATTGCCCACAATTATCAACTTTCTAAGTCTTTCTGAGCACGAGAAATCGCGAAATATAGTCATTTCTTCATTGCCGTCCAAAAACAACGCTTTTTTGCATTTCTTTCTCACTTTCTCTTGTAAACAATGATTTACATCAATCCTTTTACATAGTTCTTGTTTCTCATGACATTTCTAACATTGCCCACAATTATCAACTTTCTAAGTCTTTCTGAGCAGGAGAAATCGCAAAACATAGTCATTTCTTCATTGCCGTCCAAAAACAACGCTTTTTTGCATTCCTGTCTCACTTTCTCTTAGAAACAATGATTTACATCAATCCTTTTACATAATTCTTGTTTCTCATGACATTTCTAACATTGCCCACAATTATCAACTTTCTAAGTCTTTCTGAGCAGGAGAAATCGCAAAACATAGTCATTTCTTCATTGCCGTCCAAAAACAACGCTTTTTTGCATTCCTGTCTCACTTTCTCTTAGAAACAATGATTTACATCAATCCTTTTACATAATTCGTGTTATTCATGACATTTCTAACATTGCCCACAATTATCAACTTTCTAAGTCTTTCTGAGCACGAGAAATCGCGAAATATAGTCATTTCTTCATTGCCGTCCAAAAACAACGCTTTTTTGCATTTCTTTCTCACTTTCTCTTGTAAACAATGATTTACATCAATCCTTTTACATAATTCTTGTTTCTCATGACATTTCTAACATTGCCCACAATTATCAACTTTCTAAGTCTTTCTGAGCAGGAGAAATCGCAAAACATAGTCATTTCTTCATTGCCGTCCAAAAACAACGCTTTTTTGCATTCCTGTCTCACTTTCTCTTAGAAACAATGATTTACATCAATCCTTTTACATAATTCGTGTTTCTCATGACATTTCTAACATTGCCCACAATTATCAACTTTCTAAGTCTTTCTGAGCACGAGAAATCGCGAAATATAGTCATTTCTTCATTGCCGTCCAAAAACAACGCTTTTTTGCATTTCTTTCTCACTTTCTCTTGTAAACAATGATTTACATCAATCCTTTTACATAATTCTTGTTTCTCATGACATTTCTAACATTGCCCACAATTATCAACTTTCTAAGTCTTTCTGAGCAGGAGAAATCGCAAAACATAGTCATTTCTTCATTGCCGTCCAAAAACAACGCTTTTTTGCATTCCTGTCTCACTTTCTCTTAGAAACAATGATTTACATCAATCGTTTTACATAATTCTTGTTTCTTATGACATTTCTAACATTGCCCACAATTATCAACTTTCTAAGTCTTTCTGAGCACGAGAAATTGCAAAACATAGTCATTTCTTCATTGCCGTCCAAAAACAACGCTTTTTTGCATTTCTTTCTCACTTTCTCTTGTAAACAATGATTTACATCAATCCTTTTACATAATTCTTGTTTCTCATGACATTTCTAACATTGCCCACAATTATCAACTTTCTAAGTCTTTCTGAGCAGGAGAAATCGCAAAACATAGTCATTTCTTCATTGCCGTCCAAAAACAACGCTTTTTTGCATTTCTGTCTCACTTTCTCTTAGAAACAATGATTTACATCAATCGTTTTACATAATTCTTGTTTCTCATGACATTTCTAACATTGCCCACAATTATCAACTTTCTAAGTCTTTCTGAGCAGGAGAAATCGCAAAACATAGTCATTTCTTCATTGCCGTCCAAAAACAACGCTTTTTTGCATTCCTGTCTCACTTTCTCTTAGAAACAATGATTTACATCAATCGTTTTACATAATTCTTGTTTCTCATGACATTTCTAACATTGCGCACAATTATCAACTTTCTAAGTCTTTCTGAGCAGGAGAAATCGCAAAACATAGTCATTTCTTCATTGCCGTCCAAAAACAACGCTTTTTTGCATTTCTTTCTCACTTTCTCTTGTAAACAATGATTTACATCAATCCTTTTACATAATTCTTGTTTCTCATGACATTTCTAACATTGCCCACAATTATCAACTTTCTAAGTCTTTCTGAGCAGGAGAAATCGCAAAACATAGTCATTTCTTCATTGCCGTCCAAAAACAACGCTTTTTTGCATTCCTGTCTCACTTTCTCTTAGAAACAATGATTTACATCAATCCTTTTACATAATTCGTGTTTCTCATGACATTTCTAACATTGCCCACAATTATCAACTTTCTAAGTCTTTCTGAGCACGAGAAATCGCGAAATATAGTCATTTCTTCATTGCCGTCCAAAAACAACGCTTTTTTGCATTTCTTTCTCACTTTCTCTTGTAAACAATGATTTACATCAATCCTTTTACATAATTCTTGTTTCTCATGACATTTCTAACATTGCCCACAATTATCAACTTTCTAAGTCTTTCTGAGCAGGAGAAATCGCAAAACATAGTCATTTCTTCATTGCCGTCCAAAAACAACGCTTTTTTGCATTTCTGTCTCACTTTCTCTTGTAAACAATGATTTACATCAATCCTTTTTACATAATTCTTGTTTCTCATGACATTTCTAACATTGCCCACAATTATCAACTTTCTAAGTCTTTCTGAGCAGGAGAAATCGCAAAACATAGTCATTTCTTCATTGCCGTACAAAAACAACGCTTTTTTGCATTCCTGTCTCACTTTCTCTTAGAAACAATGATTTACATCAATCCTTTTACATAATTCGTGTTTCTCATGACATTTCTAACATTGCCCACAATTATCAACTTTCTAAGTCTTTCTGAGCACGAGAAATCGCGAAATATAGTCATTTCTTCATTGCCGTCCAAAAACAACGCTTTTTTGCATTTCTTTCTCACTTTCTCTTGTAAACAATGATTTGCATCAATCCTTTTACATAATTCGTGTTTCTCATGACATTTCTAACATTGCCCACAATTATCAACTTTCTAAGTCTTTCTGAGCAGGAGAAATCGCAAAACATAGTCATTTCTTCATTGCCGTCCAAAAACAACGCTTTTTTGCATTCCTGTCTCACTTTCTCTTAGAAACAATGATTTACATCAATCCTTTTACATAATTCGTGTTTCTCATGACATTTCTAACATTGCGCACAATTATCAACTTTCTAAGTCTTTCTGAGCAGGAGAAATCGCAAAACATAGTCATTTCTTCATTGCCGTCCAAAAACAACGCTTTTTTGCATTTCTTTCTCACTTTCTCTTGTAAACAATGATTTACATCAATCCTTTTACATAATTCTTGTTTCTCATGACATTTCTAACATTGCCCACAATTATCAACTTTCTAAGTCTTTCTGAGCAGGAGAAATCGCAAAACATAGTCATTTCTTCATTGCCGTCCAAAAACAACGCTTTTTTGCATTCCTGTCTCACTTTCTCTTAGAAACAATGATTTACATCAATCGTTTTACATAATTCTTGTTTCTTATGACATTTCTAACATTGCCCACAATTATCAACTTTCTAAATCTTTCTGAGCAGGAGAAATCGCAAAACATAGTCATTTCTTCATTGCCGTCCAAAAACAACGCTTTTTTGCATTTCTTTCTCACTTTCTCTTGTAAACAATGATTTACATCAATCCTTTTACATAATTCTTGTTTCTCATGACATTTCTAACATTGCCCACAATTATCAACTTTCTAAGTCTTTCTGAGCAGGAGAAATCGCAAAACATAGTCATTTCTTCATTGCCGTCCAAAAACAACGCTTTTTTGCATTCCTGTCTCACTTTCTCTTAGAAACAATGATTTACATCAATCGTTTTACATAATTCTTGCTTCTTATGACATTTCTAACATTGCCCACAATTATCAACTTTCTAAGTCTTTCTGAGCAGGAGAAATCGCAAAACATAGTCATTTCTTCATTGCCGTCCAAAAACAACGCTTTTTTGCATTTCTTTCTCACTTTCTCTTGTAAACAATGATTTACATCAATCCTTTTACATAATTCTTGTTTCTCATGACATTTCTAACATTGCACACAATTATCAACTTTCTAAGTCTTTCTGAGCAGGAGAAATCGCAAAACATAGTCATTTCTTCATTGCCGTCCAAAAACAACGCTTTTTTGCATTCCTGTCTCACTTTCTTTTAGAAACAATGATTTACATCAATCCTTTTACATAATTCGTGTTTCTCATGACATTTCTAACATTGCCCACAATTATCAACTTTCTAAGTCTTTCTGAGCACGAGAAATCGCGAAATATAGTCATTTCTTCATTGCCGTCCAAAAACAACGCTTTTTTGCATTTCTTTCTCACTTTCTCTTGTAAACAATGATTTACATCAATCCTTTTACATAATTCTTGTTTCTCATGACATTTCTAACATTGCCCACAATTATCAACTTTCTAAGTCTTTCTGAGCAGGAGAAATCGCAAAACATAGTCATTTCTTCATTGCCGTCCAAAAACAACGCTTTTTTGCATTTCTGTCTCACTTTCTCTTGTAAACAATGATTTACATCAATCCTTTTTACATAATTCTTGTTTCTCATGACATTTCTAACATTGCCCACAATTATCAACTTTCTAAGTCTTTCTGAGCAGGAGAAATCGCAAAACATAGTCATTTCTTCATTGCCGTCCAAAAACAACGCTTTTTTGCATTCCTATCTCACTTTCTCTTAGAAACAATGATTTACATCAATCGTTTTACATAATTCTTGTTTCTCATGACATTTCTAACATTGCCCACAATTATCAACTTTCTAAGTCTTTCTGAGCAGGAGAAATCGCAAAACATAGTCATTTCTTCATTGCCGTCCAAAAACAACGCTTTTTTGCATTTCTTTCTCACTTTCTCTTGTAAACAATGATTTACATCAATCCTTTTACATAGTTCTTGTTTCTCATGACATTTCTAACATTGCCCACAATTATCAACTTTCTAAGTCTTTCTGAGCAGGAGAAATCGCAAAACATAGTCATTTCTTCATTGCCGTCCAAAAACAACGCTTTTTTGCATTCCTGTCTCACTTTCTCTTAGAAACAATGATTTACATCAATCCTTTTACATAATTCGTGTTTCTCATGACATTTCTAACATTGCCCACAATTATCAACTTTCTAAGTCTTTCTGAGCACGAGAAATCGCGAAATATAGTAATTTCTTCATTGCCGTCCAAAAACAACGCTTTTTTGCATTTCTTTCTCACTTTCTCTTGTAAACAATGATTTACATCAATCCTTTTACATAATTCTTGTTTCTCATGACATTTCTAACATTGCCCACAATTATCAACTTTCTAAGTCTTTCTGAGCAGGAGAAATCGCAAAACATAGTCATTTCTTCATTGCCGTCCAAAAACAACGCTTTTTTGCATTTCTGTCTCACTTTCTCTTAGAAACAATGATTTACATCAATCGTTTTACATAATTCTTGTTTCTCATGACATTTCTAACATTGCCCACAATTATCAACTTTCTAAGTCTTTCTGAGCAGGAGAAATCGCAAAACATAGTCATTTCTTCATTGCCGTCCAAAAACAACGCTTTTTTGCATTCCTGTCTCACTTTCTCTTAGAAACAATGATTTACATCAATCGTTTTACATAATTCTTGTTTCTCATGACATTTCTAACATTGCGCACAATTATCAACTTTCTAAGTCTTTCTGAGCAGGAGAAATCGCAAAACATAGTCATTTCTTCATTGCCGTCCAAAAACAACGCTTTTTTGCATTTCTTTCTCACTTTCTCTTGTAAACAATGATTTACATCAATCCTTTTACATAATTCTTGTTTCTCATGACATTTCTAACATTGCCCACAATTATCAACTTTCTAAGTCTTTCTGAGCAGGAGAAATCGCAAAACATAGTCATTTCTTCATTGCCGTCCAAAAACAACGCTTTTTTGCATTCCTGTCTCACTTTCTCTTAGAAACAATGATTTACATCAATCCTTTTACATAATTCGTGTTTCTCATGACATTTCTAACATTGCCCACAATTATCAACTTTCTAAGTCTTTCTGAGCACGAGAAATCGCGAAATATAGTCATTTCTTCATTGCCGTCCAAAAACAACGCTTTTTTGCATTTCTTTCTCACTTTCTCTTGTAAACAATGATTTACATCAATCCTTTTACATAATTCTTGTTTCTCATGACATTTCTAACATTGCCCACAATTATCAACTTTCTAAGTCTTTCTGAGCAGGAGAAATCGCAAAACATAGTCATTTCTTCATTGCCGTCCAAAAACAACGCTTTTTTGCATTTCTGTCTCACTTTCTCTTGTAAACAATGATTTACATCAATCCTTTTTACATAATTCTTGTTTCTCATGACATTTCTAACATTGCCCACAATTATCAACTTTCTAAGTCTTTCTGAGCAGGAGAAATCGCAAAACATAGTCATTTCTTCATTGCCGTACAAAAACAACGCTTTTTTGCATTCCTGTCTCACTTTCTCTTAGAAACAATGATTTACATCAATCCTTTTACATAATTCGTGTTTCTCATGACATTTCTAACATTGCCCACAATTATCAACTTTCTAAGTCTTTCTGAGCACGAGAAATCGCGAAATATAGTCATTTCTTCATTGCCGTCCAAAAACAACGCTTTTTTGCATTTCTTTCTCACTTTCTCTTGTAAACAATGATTTGCATCAATCCTTTTACATAATTCGTGTTTCTCATGACATTTCTAACATTGCCCACAATTATCAACTTTCTAAGTCTTTCTGAGCAGGAGAAATCGCAAAACATAGTCATTTCTTCATTGCCGTCCAAAAACAACGCTTTTTTGCATTCCTGTCTCACTTTCTCTTAGAAACAATGATTTACATCAATCCTTTTACATAATTCGTGTTTCTCATGACATTTCTAACATTGCCCACAATTATCAACTTTCTAAGTCTTTCTGAGCACGAGAAATCGCGAAATATAGTCATTTCTTCATTGCCGTCCAAAAACAACGCTTTTTTGCATTTCTTTCTCACTTTCTCTTGTAAACAATGATTTACATCAATCCTTTTACATAATTCTTGTTTCTCATGACATTTCTAACATTGCCCACAATTATCAACTTTCTAAGTCTTTCTGAGCAGGAGAAATCGCAAAACATAGTCATTTCTTCATTGCCGTCCAAAAACAACGCTTTTTTGCATTCCTGTCTCACTTTCTCTTAGAAACAATGATTTACATCAATCGTTTTACATAATTCTTGTTTCTTATGACATTTCTAACATTGCCCACAATTATCAACTTTCTAAATCTTTCTGAGCAGGAGAAATCGCAAAACATAGTCATTTCTTCATTGCCGTCCAAAAACAACGCTTTTTTGCATTTCTTTCTCACTTTCTCTTGTAAACAATGATTTACATCAATCCTTTTACATAATTCTTGTTTCTCATGACATTTCTAACATTGCCCACAATTATCAACTTTCTAAGTCTTTCTGAGCAGGAGAAATCGCAAAACATAGTCATTTCTTCATTGCCGTCCAAAAACAACGCTTTTTTGCATTCCTGTCTCACTTTCTCTTAGAAACAATGATTTACATCAATCGTTTTACATAATTCTTGCTTCTTATGACATTTCTAACATTGCCCACAATTATCAACTTTCTAAGTCTTTCTGAGCAGGAGAAATCGCAAAACATAGTCATTTCTTCATTGCCGTCCAAAAACAACGCTTTTTTGCATTTCTTTCTCACTTTCTCTTGTAAACAATGATTTACATCAATCCTTTTACATAATTCTTGTTTCTCATGACATTTCTAACATTGCCCACAATTATCAACTTTCTAAGTCTTTCTGAGCAGGAGAAATCGCAAAACATAGTCATTTCTTCATTGCCGTCCAAAAACAACGCTTTTTTGCATTCCTGTCTCACTTTCTCTTAGAAACAATGATTTACATCAATCCTTTTACATAATTCGTGTTTCTCATGACATTTCTAACATTGCCCACAATTATCAACTTTCTAAGTCTTTCTGAGCACGAGAAATCGCGAAATATAGTCATTTCTTCATTGCCGTCCAAAAACAACGCTTTTTTGCATTTCTTTCTCACTTTCTCTTGTAAACAATGATTTACATCAATCCTTTTACATAATTCTTGTTTCTCATGACATTTCTAACATTGCCCACAATTATCAACTTTCTAAGTCTTTCTGAGCAGGAGAAATCGCAAAACATAGTCATTTCTTCATTGCCGTCCAAAAACAACGCTTTTTTGCATTTCTGTCTCACTTTCTCTTGTAAACAATGATTTACATCAATCCTTTTTACATAATTCTTGTTTCTCATGACATTTCTAACATTGCCCACAATTATCAACTTTCTAAGTCTTTCTGAGCAGGAGAAATCGCAAAACATAGTCATTTCTTCATTGCCGTACAAAAACAACGCTTTTTTGCATTCCTGTCTCACTTTCTCTTAGAAACAATGATTTACATCAATCCTTTTACATAATTCGTGTTTCTCATGACATTTCTAACATTGCCCACAATTATCAACTTTCTAAGTCTTTCTGAGCACGAGAAATCGCGAAATATAGTCATTTCTTCATTGCCGTCCAAAAACAACGCTTTTTTGCATTTCTTTCTCACTTTCTCTTGTAAACAATGATTTGCATCAATCCTTTTACATAATTCGTGTTTCTCATGACATTTCTAACATTGCCCACAATTATCAACTTTCTAAGTCTTTCTGAGCAGGAGAAATCGCAAAACATAGTCATTTCTTCATTGCCGTCCAAAAACAACGCTTTTTTGCATTCCTGTCTCACTTTCTCTTAGAAACAATGATTTACATCAATCCTTTTACATAATTCGTGTTTCTCATGACATTTCTAACATTGCCCACAATTATCAACTTTCTAAGTCTTTCTGAGCACGAGAAATCGCGAAATATAGTCATTTCTTCATTGCCGTCCAAAAACAACGCTTTTTTGCATTTCTTTCTCACTTTCTCTTGTAAACAATGATTTACATCAATCCTTTTACATAATTCTTGTTTCTCATGACATTTCTAACATTGCCCACAATTATCAACTTTCTAAGTCTTTCTGAGCAGGAGAAATCGCAAAACATAGTCATTTCTTCATTGCCGTCCAAAAACAACGCTTTTTTGCATTCCTGTCTCACTTTCTCTTAGAAACAATGATTTACATCAATCGTTTTACATAATTCTTGTTTCTTATGACATTTCTAACATTGCCCACAATTATCAACTTTCTAAATCTTTCTGAGCAGGAGAAATCGCAAAACATAGTCATTTCTTCATTGCCGTCCAAAAACAACGCTTTTTTGCATTTCTTTCTCACTTTCTCTTGTAAACAATGATTTACATCAATCCTTTTACATAATTCTTGTTTCTCATGACATTTCTAACATTGCCCACAATTATCAACTTTCTAAGTCTTTCTGAGCAGGAGAAATCGCAAAACATAGTCATTTCTTCATTGCCGTCCAAAAACAACGCTTTTTTGCATTCCTGTCTCACTTTCTCTTAGAAACAATGATTTACATCAATCGTTTTACATAATTCTTGCTTCTTATGACATTTCTAACATTGCCCACAATTATCAACTTTCTAAGTCTTTCTGAGCAGGAGAAATCGCAAAACATAGTCATTTCTTCATTGCCGTCCAAAAACAACGCTTTTTTGCATTTCTTTCTCACTTTCTCTTGTAAACAATGATTTACATCAATCCTTTTACATAATTCTTGTTTCTCATGACATTTCTAACATTGCACACAATTATCAACTTTCTAAGTCTTTCTGAGCACGAGAAATCGCGAAATATAGTCATTTCTTCATTGCCGTCCAAAAACAACGCTTTTTTGCATTTCTTTCTCACTTTCTCTTGTAAACAATGATTTGCATCAATCCTTTTACATAATTCGTGTTTCTCATGACATTTCTAACATTGCCCACAATTATCAACTTTCTAAGTCTTTCTGAGCAGGAGAAATCGCAAAACATAGTCATTTCTTCATTGCCGTCCAAAAACAACGCTTTTTTGCATTCCTGTCTCACTTTCTCTTAGAAACAATGATTTACATCAATCCTTTTACATAATTCGTGTTTCTCATGACATTTCTAACATTGCGCACAATTATCAACTTTCTAAGTCTTTCTGAGCAGGAGAAATCGCAAAACATAGTCATTTCTTCATTGCCGTCCAAAAACAACGCTTTTTTGCATTTCTTTCTCACTTTCTCTTGTAAACAATGATTTACATCAATCCTTTTACATAATTCTTGTTTCTCATGACATTTCTAACATTGCCCACAATTATCAACTTTCTAAGTCTTTCTGAGCAGGAGAAATCGCAAAACATAGTCATTTCTTCATTGCCGTCCAAAAACAACGCTTTTTTGCATTCCTGTCTCACTTTCTCTTAGAAACAATGATTTACATCAATCGTTTTACATAATTCTTGTTTCTTATGACATTTCTAACATTGCCCACAATTATCAACTTTCTAAATCTTTCTGAGCAGGAGAAATCGCAAAACATAGTCATTTCTTCATTGCCGTCCAAAAACAACGCTTTTTTGCATTTCTTTCTCACTTTCTCTTGTAAACAATGATTTACATCAATCCTTTTACATAATTCTTGTTTCTCATGACATTTCTAACATTGCACACAATTATCAACTTTCTAAGTCTTTCTGAGCAGGAGAAATCGCAAAACATAGTCATTTCTTCATTGCCGTCCAAAAACAACGCTTTTTTGCATTCCTGTCTCACTTTCTTTTAGAAACAATGATTTACATCAATCCTTTTACATAATTCGTGTTTCTCATGACATTTCTAACATTGCCCACAATTATCAACTTTCTAAGTCTTTCTGAGCACGAGAAATCGCGAAATATAGTCATTTCTTCATTGCCGTCCAAAAACAACGCTTTTTTGCATTTCTTTCTCACTTTCTCTTGTAAACAATGATTTACATCAATCCTTTTACATAATTCTTGTTTCTCATGACATTTCTAACATTGCCCACAATTATCAACTTTCTAAGTCTTTCTGAGCAGGAGAAATCGCAAAACATAGTCATTTCTTCATTGCCGTCCAAAAACAACGCTTTTTTGCATTTCTGTCTCACTTTCTCTTGTAAACAATGATTTACATCAATCCTTTTTACATAATTCTTGTTTCTCATGACATTTCTAACATTGCCCACAATTATCAACTTTCTAAGTCTTTCTGAGCAGGAGAAATCGCAAAACATAGTCATTTCTTCATTGCCGTCCAAAAACAACGCTTTTTTGCATTCCTATCTCACTTTCTCTTAGAAACAATGATTTACATCAATCGTTTTACATAATTCTTGTTTCTCATGACATTTCTAACATTGCCCACAATTATCAACTTTCTAAGTCTTTCTGAGCAGGAGAAATCGCAAAACATAGTCATTTCTTCATTGCCGTCCAAAAACAACGCTTTTTTGCATTTCTTTCTCACTTTCTCTTGTAAACAATGATTTACATCAATCCTTTTACATAGTTCTTGTTTCTCATGACATTTCTAACATTGCCCACAATTATCAACTTTCTAAGTCTTTCTGAGCAGGAGAAATCGCAAAACATAGTCATTTCTTCATTGCCGTCCAAAAACAACGCTTTTTTGCATTCCTGTCTCACTTTCTCTTAGAAACAATGATTTACATCAATCCTTTTACATAATTCGTGTTTCTCATGACATTTCTAACATTGCCCACAATTATCAACTTTCTAAGTCTTTCTGAGCACGAGAAATCGCGAAATATAGTAATTTCTTCATTGCCGTCCAAAAACAACGCTTTTTTGCATTTCTTTCTCACTTTCTCTTGTAAACAATGATTTACATCAATCCTTTTACATAATTCTTGTTTCTCATGACATTTCTAACATTGCCCACAATTATCAACTTTCTAAGTCTTTCTGAGCAGGAGAAATCGCAAAACATAGTCATTTCTTCATTGCCGTCCAAAAACAACGCTTTTTTGCATTTCTGTCTCACTTTCTCTTAGAAACAATGATTTACATCAATCGTTTTACATAATTCTTGTTTCTCATGACATTTCTAACATTGCCCACAATTATCAACTTTCTAAGTCTTTCTGAGCAGGAGAAATCGCAAAACATAGTCATTTCTTCATTGCCGTCCAAAAACAACGCTTTTTTGCATTCCTGTCTCACTTTCTCTTAGAAACAATGATTTACATCAATCGTTTTACATAATTCTTGTTTCTCATGACATTTCTAACATTGCGCACAATTATCAACTTTCTAAGTCTTTCTGAGCAGGAGAAATCGCAAAACATAGTCATTTCTTCATTGCCGTCCAAAAACAACGCTTTTTTGCATTTCTTTCTCACTTTCTCTTGTAAACAATGATTTACATCAATCCTTTTACATAATTCTTGTTTCTCATGACATTTCTAACATTGCCCACAATTATCAACTTTCTAAGTCTTTCTGAGCAGGAGAAATCGCAAAACATAGTCATTTCTTCATTGCCGTCCAAAAACAACGCTTTTTTGCATTCCTGTCTCACTTTCTCTTAGAAACAATGATTTACATCAATCCTTTTACATAATTCGTGTTTCTCATGACATTTCTAACATTGCCCACAATTATCAACTTTCTAAGTCTTTCTGAGCACGAGAAATCGCGAAATATAGTCATTTCTTCATTGCCGTCCAAAAACAACGCTTTTTTGCATTTCTTTCTCACTTTCTCTTGTAAACAATGATTTACATCAATCCTTTTACATAATTCTTGTTTCTCATGACATTTCTAACATTGCCCACAATTATCAACTTTCTAAGTCTTTCTGAGCAGGAGAAATCGCAAAACATAGTCATTTCTTCATTGCCGTCCAAAAACAACGCTTTTTTGCATTTCTGTCTCACTTTCTCTTGTAAACAATGATTTACATCAATCCTTTTTACATAATTCTTGTTTCTCATGACATTTCTAACATTGCCCACAATTATCAACTTTCTAAGTCTTTCTGAGCAGGAGAAATCGCAAAACATAGTCATTTCTTCATTGCCGTACAAAAACAACGCTTTTTTGCATTCCTGTCTCACTTTCTCTTAGAAACAATGATTTACATCAATCCTTTTACATAATTCGTGTTTCTCATGACATTTCTAACATTGCCCACAATTATCAACTTTCTAAGTCTTTCTGAGCACGAGAAATCGCGAAATATAGTCATTTCTTCATTGCCGTCCAAAAACAACGCTTTTTTGCATTTCTTTCTCACTTTCTCTTGTAAACAATGATTTGCATCAATCCTTTTACATAATTCGTGTTTCTCATGACATTTCTAACATTGCCCACAATTATCAACTTTCTAAGTCTTTCTGAGCAGGAGAAATCGCAAAACATAGTCATTTCTTCATTGCCGTCCAAAAACAACGCTTTTTTGCATTCCTGTCTCACTTTCTCTTAGAAACAATGATTTACATCAATCCTTTTACATAATTCGTGTTTCTCATGACATTTCTAACATTGCCCACAATTATCAACTTTCTAAGTCTTTCTGAGCACGAGAAATCGCGAAATATATTCATTTCTTCATTGCCGTCCAAAAACAACGCTTTTTTGCATTTCTTTCTCACTTTCTCTTGTAAACAATGATTTACATCAATCCTTTTACATAATTCTTGTTTCTCATGACATTTCTAACATTGCCCACAATTATCAACTTTCTAAGTCTTTCTGAGCAGGAGAAATCGCAAAACATAGTCATTTCTTCATTGCCGTCCAAAAACAACGCTTTTTTGCATTCCTGTCTCACTTTCTCTTAGAAACAATGATTTACATCAATCGTTTTACATAATTCTTGTTTCTTATGACATTTCTAACATTGCCCACAATTATCAACTTTCTAAATCTTTCTGAGCAGGAGAAATCACAAAACATAGTCATTTCTTCATTGCCGTCCAAAAACAACGCTTTTTTGCATTTCTTTCTCACTTTCTCTTGTAAACAATGATTTACATCAATCCTTTTACATAATTCTTGTTTCTCATGACATTTCTAACATTGCCCACAATTATCAACTTTCTAAGTCTTTCTGAGCAGGAGAAATCGCAAAACATAGTCATTTCTTCATTGCCGTCCAAAAACAACGCTTTTTTGCATTCCTGTCTCACTTTCTCTTAGAAACAATGATTTACATCAATCGTTTTACATAATTCTTGCTTCTTATGACATTTCTAACATTGCCCACAATTATCAACTTTCTAAGTCTTTCTGAGCAGGAGAAATCGCAAAACATAGTCATTTCTTCATTGCCGTCCAAAAACAACGCTTTTTTGCATTTCTTTCTCACTTTCTCTTGTAAACAATGATTTACATCAATCCTTTTACATAATTCTTGTTTCTCATGACATTTCTAACATTGCACACAATTATCAACTTTCTAAGTCTTTCTGAGCAGGAGAAATCGCAAAACATAGTCATTTCTTCATTGCCGTCCAAAAACAACGCTTTTTTGCATTCCTGTCTCACTTTCTTTTAGAAACAATGATTTACATCAATCCTTTTACATAATTCGTGTTTCTCATGACATTTCTAACATTGCCCACAATTATCAACTTTCTAAGTCTTTCTGAGCACGAGAAATCGCGAAATATAGTCATTTCTCTCATTGCCGTCCAAAAACAACGCTTTTTTTGCATTTCTTTCTCACTTTCTCTTGTAAACAATGATTTACATCAATCCTTTTACATAATTCTTGTTTCTCATGACATTTCTAACATTGCCCACAATTATCAACTTTCTAAGTCTTTCTGAGCAGGAGAAATCGCAAAACATAGTCATTTCTTCATTGCCGTCCAAAAACAACGCTTTTTTGCATTTCTGTCTCACTTTCTCTTGTAAACAATGATTTACATCAATCCTTTTTACATAATTCTTGTTTCTCATGACATTTCTAACATTGCCCACAATTATCAACTTTCTAAGTCTTTCTGAGCAGGAGAAATCGCAAAACATAGTCATTTCTTCATTGCCGTCCAAAAACAACGCTTTTTTGCATTCCTATCTCACTTTCTCTTAGAAACAATGATTTACATCAATCGTTTTACATAATTCTTGTTTCTCATGACATTTCTAACATTGCCCACAATTATCAACTTTCTAAGTCTTTCTGAGCAGGAGAAATCGCAAAACATAGTCATTTCTTCATTGCCGTCCAAAAACAACGCTTTTTTGCATTTCTTTCTCACTTTCTCTTGTAAACAATGATTTACATCAATCCTTTTACATAGTTCTTGTTTCTCATGACATTTCTAACATTGCCCACAATTATCAACTTTCTAAGTCTTTCTGAGCAGGAGAAATCGCAAAACATAGTCATTTCTTCATTGCCGTCCAAAAACAACGCTTTTTTGCATTCCTGTCTCACTTTCTCTTAGAAACAATGATTTACATCAATCCTTTTACATAATTCGTGTTTCTCATGACATTTCTAACATTGCCCACAATTATCAACTTTCTAAGTCTTTCTGAGCACGAGAAATCGCGAAATATAGTAATTTCTTCATTGCCGTCCAAAAACAACGCTTTTTTGCATTTCTTTCTCACTTTCTCTTGTAAACAATGATTTACATCAATCCTTTTACATAATTCTTGTTTCTCATGACATTTCTAACATTGCCCACAATTATCAACTTTCTAAGTCTTTCTGAGCAGGAGAAATCGCAAAACATAGTCATTTCTTCATTGCCGTCCAAAAACAACGCTTTTTTGCATTCCTGTCTCACTTTCTCTTAGAAACAATGATTTACATCAATCCTTTTACATAATTCGTGTTTCTCATGACATTTCTAACATTGCCCACAATTATCAACTTTCTAAGTCTTTCTGAGCACGAGAAATCGCGAAATATAGTCATTTCTTCATTGCCGTCCAAAAACAACGCTTTTTTGCATTTCTTTCTCACTTTCTCTTGTAAACAATAATTTACATCAATCCTTTTACATAATTCTTGTTTCTCATGACATTTCTAACATTGCCCACAATTATCAACTTTCTAAGTCTTTCTGAGCAGGAGAAATCGCAAAACATAGTCATTTCTTCATTGCCGTCCAAAAACAACGCTTTTTTGCATTCCTGTCTCACTTTCTCTTAGAAACAATGATTTACATCAATCCTTTTACATAATTCGTGTTTCTCATGACATTTCTAACATTGCCCACAATTATCAACTTTCTAAGTCTTTCTGAGCACGAGAAATCGCGAAATATAGTCATTTCTTCATTGCCGTCCAAAAACAACGCTTTTTTGCATTTCTTTCTCACTTTCTCTTGTAAACAATGATTTACATCAATCCTTTTACATAATTCTTGTTTCTCATGACATTTCTAACATTGCCCACAATTATCAACTTTCTAAGTCTTCTGAGCAGGAGAAATCGCAAAACATAGTCATTTCTTCATTGCCGTCCAAAAACAACGCTTTTTTGCATTCCTGTCTCACTTTCTCTTAGAAACAATGATTTACATCAATCGTTTTACATAATTCTTGTTTCTTATGACATTTCTAACATTGCCCACAATTATCAACTTTCTAAGTCTTTCTGAGCAGGAGAAATCGCAAAACATAGTCATTTCTTCACTGCCCGTCCAAAAACAACGCTTTTTTGCATTTCTTTCTCACTTTCTCTTGTAAACAATGATTTACATCAATCCTTTTACATAATTCTTGGTTTCTCATGACATTTCTAACATTGCCCACAATTATCAACTTTCTAAGTCTTTCTGAGCAGGAGAAATCGCAAAACATAGTCATTTTCTTCATTGCCGTCCAAAAACAACGCTTTTTTGCATTTCTGTCTCACTTTCTCTCTAGAAACAATGATTTACATCAATCGTTTTACATAATTCTTGTTTCTCATGACATTCTAACATTGCCCACAATTATCAACTTTCTAAGTCTTTCTGAGCAGGAGAAATCGCAAAACATAGTCATTTCTTCATTGCCGTCCAAAAACAACGCTTTTTTTGCATTCCTGTCTCACTTCTCTTAGAAACAATGATTACATCAATCGTTTTACATAATTCTTGTTTCTCATGACATTTCTAACATTGCGCACAATTATCAACTTTCTAAGTCTTTCTGAGCAGGAGAAATCGCAAAACACTAGTCATTTCTTCATTGCCGTCCAAAAACAACGCTTTTTTGCATTCCTGTCTCACTTTCTCTTAGAAACAATGATTTACATCAATCGTTTTACATAATTCTTGTTTCTTATGACATTTCTAACATTGCCCACAATTAATCAACTTTCTAAGTCTTTCTGAGCAGGAGAAATCGCAAAACATAGTCATTTCTTCACTGCCGTCCAAAAACAACGCTTTTTTGCATTTCTTTCTTCACTTTCTCTTGTAAACAATGATTTACATCAATCCTTTTACATAATTCTTGTTTCTCATGACATTTCTAACATTGCCCACAATTATCAACTTTCTAAGTCTTTCTGAGCAGGAGAAATCGCAAAACATAGTCATTTCTTCATTGCCGTCCAAAAACAACGCTTTTTTGCATTTCTGTCTCACTTTCTCTTAGAAACAATGATTTACATCAATCGTTTTAACATAATTCTTGTTTCTCATGACATTTCTAACATTGCCCACAATTATCAACTTCTAAGTCTTTCTGAGCAGGAGAAATCGCAAAACTTAGTCATTTCTTCATTGCCGTCAAAAACAACGCTTTTTTGCATTCCTGTCTCACTTTCTCTTAGAAACAATGATTTACATCAATCGTTTTACATAATTCTTGTTTCTCATGACATTTCTAACATTGCGCACAATTATCAACTTTCTAAGTCTTTCTGAGGCAGGAGAAATCGCAAAACATAGTCATTTCTTCATTGCCGTCCAAAACAACGCTTTTTTGCATTTCTTTCTCACTTTCTCTTGTAAACAATGATTTACATCAATCCTTTTACATAATTCTTGTTTCTCATGACATTTCTAACATTGCCCACAATTATCAACTTTCTAAGTCTTTCTGAGCAGGAGAAATCGCAAAACATAGTCATTTCTTCATTGCCGTCCAAAAACAACGCTTTTTTGCATTCCTGTCTCACTTTCTCTTAGAAACAATGATTTACATCAATCCTTTTACATAATTCGTGTTTCTCATGACATTCTAACATTGCCCACAATTATCAACTTTCTAAGTCTTTCTGAGCACGAGAAATCGCGAAATATAGTCATTTCTTCATTGCCGTCCAAAAACAACGCTTTTTTGCATTTCTTTCTCACTTTCTCTTGTAAACAATGATTTACATCAATCCTTTTACATAATTCTTGTTTCTCATGACATTTCTAACATTGCCCACAATTATCAACTTTCTAAGTCTTTCTGAGCAGGAGAAATCGCAAAACATAGTCATTTCTTCATTGCCGTCCAAAAACAACGCTTTTTTGCATTCCTGTCTCACTTTCTCTTAGAAACAATGATTTACATCAATCGTTTTACATAATTCTTGTTTCTTATGACATTTCTAACATTGCCCACAATTATCAACTTTCTAAGTCTTTCTGAGCAGGAGAAATCGCAAAACATAGTCATTTTCTTCACTGCCGTCCAAAAAACAACGCTTTTTTGCATTTCTTTCTCACTTTCTCTTGTAAACAATGATTTACATCAATCCTTTACATAATTCTTGTTTCTCATGACATTTCTAACATTGCCCACAATTATCAACTTTCTAAGTCTTTCTGAGCAGGAGAAATCGCAAAAACATAGTCATTTCTTCATTGCCGTCCAAAAACAACGCTTTTTTGCATTTCTGTCTCACTTTCTCTTAGAAACAATGATTTACATCAATCGTTTTACATAATTCTTGTTTCTCATGACATTTCTAACATTGCCCACAATTATCAACTTTCTAAGTCTTTCTGAGCAGGAGAAATCGCAAAACATAGTCATTTCTTCATTGCCGTCCAAAAACAACGCTTTTTTGCATTCCTGTCTCACTTTCTCTTAGAAACAATGATTTACATCAATCGTTTTACATAATTCTTGTTTCTCATGACATTTCTAACATTGCGCACAATTATCAACTTTCTAAGTCTTTCTGAGCAGGAGAAATCGCAAAACATAGTCATTTCTTCATTGCCGTCCAAAAACAACGCTTTTTTGCATTCCTGTCTCACTTTCTCTTAGAAACAATGATTTACATCAATCGTTTTACATAATTCTTTGTTTCTTATGACATTTCTAACAATTGCCCACAATTATCAACTTTCTAAGTCTTCTGAGCAGGAGAAATCGCAAAAACATAGTCACTTTCTTTCACTGCCGTCCAAAACAACGCTTTTTTGCATTTCTTTCTCACTTTCTCTTGTAAACAATGATTTACATCAATCCTTTTACATAATTCTTGTTTCTCATGACATTTCTAACATTGCCCACAATTATCAACTTTCTAAGTCTTTCTGAGCAGGAGAAATCGCAAACATAGTCATTTCTTCATTGCCGTCCAAAAACAACGCTTTTTTGCATTTCTGTCTCACTTTCTCTAGAAACAATGATTTACATCAATCGTTTTACATAATTCTTGTTTCTCATGACATTTCTAACATTGCCCACAATTATCAACTTTCTAAGTCTTTCTGAGCAGGAGAAATCGCAAAACATAGTCATTTCTTCATTGCCGTCCAAAAACAACGCTTTTTTGCATTCCTGTCTCACTTTCTCTTAGAAACAATGATTTACATCAATCGTTTTACATAATTCTTGTTTCTCATGACATTTCTAACATTGCGCACAATTATCAACTTTCTAAGTCTTTCTGAGCAGGAGAAATCGCAAAACATAGTCATTTCTTCATTGCCGTCCAAAAACAACGCTTTTTTGCATTTCTTTCTCACTTTCTCTTGTAAACAATGATTTACATCAATCCTTTTACATAATTCTTGTTTCTCATGACATTTTCTAACATTGCCCACAATTATCAACTTTCTAAGTCTTTCTGAGCAGGAGAAATCGCAAAACATAGTCATTTCTTCATTGCCGTCCAAAAACAACGCTTTTTTGCATTCCTGTCTCACTTTCTCTTAGAAACAATGATTTACATCAATCCTTTTACATAATTCGTGTTTCTCATGACATTTCTAACATTGCCCACAATTATCAACTTTCTAAGTCTTTCTGAGTCACGAGAAATCGCGAAATATAGTCATTTCTTCATTGCCGTCCAAAAACAACGCTTTTTTGCATTTCTTTCTCACTTTCTCTTGTAAACAATGATTTACATCAATCCTTTTACATAATTCTTGTTTCTCATGACATTTCTAACATTGCCCACAATTATCAACTTTCTAAGTCTTTCTGAGCAGGAGAAATCGCAAAACATAGTCATTTCTTCATTGCCGTCCAAAAAACAACGCTTTTTTGCATTCCTGTCTCACTTTCA